>NW_006408562.1:15068586-15069682 GCF_000296735.1 Chrysochloris asiatica | reverse complement strand
TGGATGTTATTTATTGGTCCAGTGGTGAGGGTTTTTGTTTTCTGTACATTGAGGTGTAACCCATACCAAAGACTGTGGTCTTTGTTCTTCATCAGTAAGCATTGTAAACCCTCTTCACGTTCAGCAAGCAAGGTTTTATCATCTGCATATCGTGTGTTATTAATAAATCTTTCTCTGATCCTAATGCCATGCTCTTCATATAATCCAGCTTCTCGAACTCTTTGTTCAGCATGCAGATTGAATAAATATAGTGAAAGAATATAACCCTGGCACACGCCTTTTCTAATATTAAACCATTCAGTGTTCCTTTGTTATGTTCAAACTACTGCCATAGATTCCTCATGAGCACAATTAAGTGTTCCAGAATACTCATTCTCCACGATGTTGTCCAAAGCTTGTCAGGATTCACACAATCAAAAGCCTTTGCATACTCATTAAAGCACAGGTAAACATCTTTCCGGTATTCTCTGCTTTCAGCAAAGATCCATCTGACGTTAGCAGTGATGTCCCTTCTTCCAGGTCCTCTTCTGAATTTGGCTTGAACTTCTGGAAGTTCTCTGTCAATGTATGGTTATAGCTGTTTTTTAATTACCTTTAGTCAAATTTGACTTTCATGCGATATTAATTATATAGTTCAATGATTTCCTCATTCCGATCTCTTCCATAGTCAGCTGTCTTCCAAATTTCTTGGTATAGATGAGTGTCTCCAGTGCCACATCAGTTGTTGAAACTGTTCAATTTGTATTCTATCAATTCCCAGTGCCTTGCTTTTTGCCAATGCCTTCATGCACCTTGGATGTCTTCCTTCAGGATCACTGGCTCTTGAATATACGTAACCTCCTGAAATGGCTGAACTTCAACCATTTATTTTTGATACAGTAACTCGCTGTATTCCTTCCATCTTCTTTTGATGCTTTCTGCATCATTCAATAATTTGCCCATAGAATCATTCAAGTCGAGGTTTGAATTTTTTCTTCAATTCCCTCAGCTTGAGAAATGCTGAGTGTGTTCTTCCCTTTGTATTTTCTAACTCCAGGTCTTTGCACATTTCATTATAATATTTGACTTAGTCATCTTCTTCTGTCCTTTGACATTT
>NW_006408562.1:15066208-15068486 GCF_000296735.1 Chrysochloris asiatica | reverse complement strand
ATACATATATATATATATATATATATAGAGAGAGAGAGAGAGAGAGAGAGAGTCTATTATTAAGGAAATGGGTTACAATTGTCCAGTCCCAGGTCCTCAGTGGAAGAGAGAATGTCTTTCCTGCGTGTCCATTATATTGGGAGCAGTCCACACCCTCAATGAAGCATCCCTTTAATTGATTGGCTGCTCAGAGCCACTCATCATAGAGTTAACCATGCCGGTATTAGTTTCCATCACCATGGAGATAAGCACATCTCAACTGCAAAATATCTGGAAATCCTGGCCTAGTCACGTTGATAAAAAGCCCAATTACATCCAGTGATAATTTCAAACCTTCATATTTAATTATGATAAAAAATAATTGAGCCCAAATTACGCTACCAAGTTGCTAAGCTTATAGTTGGTATCTGGGAATATGAGTATACTTACTTCATTATTGTTGCTCTGAAGTACCGTTAAGTCGATTCTGACCTATAGCAACCCTGTATAGGGATTCTGAGGAGCATCTGGTGAGCTTGAACTGCCGACCTTGTGGTTCGAAGCGACTTTGCAGTCCAGCGCATTAACCCACAGGGCCACTTATTTCATTAAAAGGTTGTTTTTTTTTTCTTTAGGAAATTTCAATGGAAGATTCTTGTATAAAATTAAATCATTTAGTAATACACTGGGAAGAGGGTATTTTTCAGCTGTTGAGTTTCAAAAAAATTAACCAAAGGCATCTTTAAAAACATCTCATGTTTTGTGTGCTAAAATGTATTAACTAAGGATAGTACACAATTAAGCATCTAATTGTGTTGAAAATGCAATTGCACATTTAGAGAAAATTTCCCTAGTTGCTAAGTTGTTTCTATGCTTCTGTAATCATTTCAAGTGCTCTTTAATATCCCTATTTAAACTGTTTGTCTGCATCCTAATGAATGCAGTGGAGGGTACTCATTAAGTGCCTAATACTGGATGTATTTACACCTATTGCCTAAATCTCAAATCAAGTCCTACCAGGATACAGGGGTATCCTGACACAGAATACTGTTACAGATTTTATCTCAGTATTTGCATCTTGTACTTAGAAATCAAATACTGCAAAGAGCACAAAAGACAGTGTATGTGTGTTTTGAGTTAAGTCTCAAAGCTAGTTTATTATTTATTTTCTGTCATCAGGAGCACTGCTAGAGTTAATTAATGAAAAGTTTTATGAAAAACATCTCTCAATACATTTTTTCTAGGCATTTCTGGGGAAGTAAAGAATAGTTAAGTTACTACATGGAGCCAATTGATAATCTCAGCAAAGTCAGTTTCAAAGATGAACATTGAAGAACTGGAGTATCAAAGAGGGCAAATGTTTACTTCTTCATTTAGTCATTCAAACATTTCTTTCACATTACTAGGTGCTGAAACTAGGTTAAGCAAAACACTTAGACAGAGCAATGAATATAACAGATGACCCTGTGTCCTCATGAACATTGCATTATGCTATAATGGAATGGGGAGCGCAGTGGCTTCATACTATAAACACTGGACTGTGAACCACAAGGTCTGTGGTTCTAGCCTGCCAGTCATTCCTCAGGAAAAGGTGAGGCTTTCTACCCCCTTTCTACAAAGATTTATAGTCTTGGAAACCTTGTATGGTGGTCGCCGTGAGTCGGAACGAACTCGATAGTACTTAATAATAACAACAATGTAATGTAATAGAATGGAGAAATGGTTAGCTGAAACTATGGTGTCCAAAGACTATTCAGTCTTTGTGATCCTCAATAAAAATGCCAGGGTCTTTGGGACATTATACACGGCTTCAGAATTAAGAAAAGTCCGTCTTCCTGGGAAGCTTCATACAATTAGAGATCACTCCTAAATTGGGTTTAGTGGGACCCGCTGTGTAGAATGTGAAGATGATTAGTGACAGACTACTTAGATTATCCTGGTGTGGTGCTGTAGGATAATGCACTGGACTGCAAGGTCAGCAGTTCAAACTCACCACCTGCTCCTTGGAAAGCCTATATAGGGTCACTATGAGTCAGAACTGACTCGATGGCACTTACCAACACTGACTGAGATGGTCAGTTGTTGCATGAGTTATTTAAGAGGATCTAACAAAATGGTGAGATTAGTTGTCAGCTGCTGTTGACGTATAGGGTGTTTGGAAGAGGGTAATGGTTTGAAGAGGGAAGGAAGGAGTTTTCCTTGCTTCTTTCTCAATAGTTACATGGATAAACCAATAATGAGTATTTACACAATTATATCTATGTTAGTTCTACTGGTCTACATTATCTTTCTCAATAGT
>NW_006408562.1:15061738-15066005 GCF_000296735.1 Chrysochloris asiatica | reverse complement strand
CATGGATAAACCAATAATGAGTATTTACACAATTATATCTATGTTAGTTCTACTGGTCTACATTATCTTTCTGATACTTTTGGTTTTCCCTGAAATTATATTCATCTTGATTGTTTTTCATCCATTCTCATCAATCACAGTACATATAGAAAATGGTGAGATTTGTAGGGCATGTTGTGGTAAATGAATGGGGTTATTTATAGACAGAGGAAACTCTGTTATTCCAGTTAATGCTCAGGCTTTGACGAGGATGAGGGCTCAATATCTTGCCATAGCTGTAACTCATTTGTGGCACATCACTATGCTGAATTGTTGGTGTACCTAACTCTTCAATGGGAGGGGAAGACTTCGCTCAGTACATAAAATACACCATGTGATCATGCAATTTCCTCTTTCTTAGTGACATCTCGCTTGGACTCTGCTCTCCTGTTCTAATCTGCATCATTTATCCTCGGGGGCTACTGTACTTCTAAGCTCCTTGCTTCTCTCTCTTTACTAGTAAGGGATTCCTAGGCCACATGGCTTTTCTTTGTTTAATTCCTCTTTTTCGTAGAACGCCTCCTTTAAGCTATTTAAGAAATGTGTAGGAGGGAGGTCATTACATTTTTAGTTTTTATCAGTTAGGAATATTTCCAATTGTGTATCCCAGAATACGTGACTGATGGTAATTTAAATAGAGATGCAGTTTTCTCTCATTACAGGAAACCTCAAGTTAAGCAGTTGAGTAGCTCAGCAGTGCAATCAATGACCCAGGCTCCTCCATCCTTGTGTGCATGACCCTCAGCATGTGACTTTTTGTGTTTTTGTGCTGCTCAGGTCATGGTGCCAGAGGCTGCCGTCATGCCCAGCATCACAGCCTCACACTGGCCACTACAGAAAGCTTCCTCTTCATATGCCTCTGAGCTTGTCCCGAAAGAAGATGTCTTCCCATCTGTTCAAGCAGATTTCTGCTCCTGGCTTGTTGGCTAGATTTGGTTACATGTCCATCCCTACCTGCAAGAAAGGACTCATTTCCTTGAAATTAAGGCATCTTCACCCACTCCTGCACAGAAAACTTGGGACTTATTAGCAGGATCTACAGGTAGCTCTGGTAGCGTAGTGGTTACGAATCAGGCTGGGAACTGCAAGGTCAGCAGTTCGAAACTACCAGCAGCTCCACGTGAGAAAGATGAGGCTTTCTGCTCCTGTAAAGATTTACAGCCTCGGAAACCCTGTACAGGGTCGCTATGAATCGGAACCAATTCGACCGCACTTAACAACAACAACACAGGTCTTTTACTCTTGGGTTCACTAGTTTCCAGAAAGTAGTGTCCTCTAGTCTCTGCGTGGGGTTATAAGTTTCAGCTTGAATCTGCCAGAAGAGGGTAAACCTCAGTCTTTCGTAGGAATGTTTCTTAGAAGTGAGGATGGTGGGGTTTTGTCTCGCTTACTTTGGACTTGTCATCAAGAGAGACCGATTGCTGGAGAAGGACATTGTGATTGGGGAAGTAGTTGTTGTTAAGTGCCATGGAGTCAGTTCCAACTCATAGTGAAGCTGTATAGGGTTACTGAGGAGTGACTGCTGAGTTTGAACCTCCGACCCCGCAGTTCAAACTGACCTTACAGTCCAGTGCTTATCTTACAGTGCCACACTAGGACTCCTTGGCAGAGCAGAGGGTTAGTAAAAATGAGGGAGACCCTCAATAAGCTGGACTGTCCCCGTAGTCTCCATAATGGACTGAATACACCACTGTTCATGAAGATGGCCCAGGACTGGGTGACGTCACACACAAGTCACTGAGACGCAGCCAACTCTTAACACCTAACAACAAAGTTGGTGAAAGGACTAGAAAGGGAGGGTCTCACATTTTAGGACATTAGGATTCCTACAAATCCCCTTGTTTCTAGTGTTCCCATGCTTCCACACTCCTCCTACCTGGCCTAGACCACTACCTAATCCACAGAGCTGTCTGGTACAGCCAGTCCAGTGTCCCTCGGAGGCAGTCTTTCAAGAGAGAATTTCCTATCTTCTGGTGGCAGTGAGGGTAGTGGAGCTGGGCAGGCCCTCAGTCTACCTTCAGAGGTACCTGTGCCTTTAACTGAGGACCTTTTGAGGTTCTGTGGCACAAATCTAGTTGGCTTTCAGTTTCTGCCTGCTGCCAGCTTAGGTTTTGGCTCTCTTTGGTCTGCTAAGTCAGATATTCTTCCCCATCTGCTTTTGCAGTTTCTAAAATTTTGTTGCTGACATCAGCTCTCCCTTTCTTCTCATACATGTGGCTTAAGTCTTAGTTTCAAAAAAAAAATCTCCTTTCTGAAATTTTAGAAAATTTTTCCAGAAGGCCTGAAGGAAAATGAATGATCACTTCACCTATTCAACTGGAAGATTTTATTAAATATATCTAAGTAAAAGATAAAAAAAAAAAATCTTTATTCAATACCTGAGTAAAAGGCTGTGAATAGGAAGTAACTGTGCACGAGACACTGCATTCTAAAGAGTTCCAAAAATGCACTGGTAAATGCAGTTTCATTCCTTTATCTGTAATATGCAGGCTACCTTGGAGATATTGAGGGTTTGATTGTGGACCACCTCAGTAAAGTGACCATGGCATTAAAACATGTCACACAGTATTTGTGGTTCCCCAGTGCCTGTGAAAGTTAAGTTCACACTATACTGTAATCTATTAAGGGAGTCCTGGTGGCGCTGTAGGAAAAGCACTGGACTGCTAACTGCAAGGTCAACAGTTCAAACTCCAAGCTGCTACACCAGAGAAAGATGAGCCTTTTGCTCCCACGAAGTTTTACAATCTCAGAAACACTGTGTAGAGTCGGAATCCGAATCTTCTCAATGGCATTGGCTGGGTCGTCTATTAGGTATATTATGTCTGAAACAAACAATGTACATATTTTAATTAAGAAATAATTAATTTCTAATATGCTAACCATAGTCTTGATGTGGTGCTGTAGGTTAATACGCCAGACTTCAAAGCCGTTTGAACGGTAAGGTCGGCAGTTCAAGCTCACCAGCTGCTCCTCGGAAACCCTACACAAGTTTGCTATGGGTTGGAACCGACTCAACGGCACTGAAGAACAGCAATATGCTAATCATCGTCTGAGCCTTTACCAAGTCTTAATCTTTTTGCTAGTCGAGGGTTTAGCTTGGATGTTAATAGCTATTGGTTGGTCAGGCTGGTAGTTGCTGAATGTTGAAGTGACTGTGGTAATTTCTTAAACTGAAGTTTGCCATTTGATTGGCTTTCCTTTCACATAAACATGTGGAGGCCATTGCAGGGCTAGGACCTGACCTAATTTCAATGTTGTGTGTCTCAGGAAACGGGAATCCCGGGAGAGGGAGAGAGACAGGAAACAGCTGTTGGTGGGGTAGTCCAAACACACACATTTATCAGTTAAATTCAGTGTTGTAGGCAGGCCTGGTTCATGGTACCCCCAAACAATTACAATAGTAACATAGAAGATCACCAGTCGCAGATGACAGTGGTTACTAGGTGCTGTCGAGTCGGCTCTGGCTCATAGTGACTCTAAGCACAGCAACAAAACACTGCCCTGTCCTGCGTCATCCTCACAACTGCTGCTACGCTTGACCCCATCGCTGCTACTTCTGTGCTAATCCATCGTGTGGGGGTCTTCCTCTATATTGTTGACCCTCCACTTCACCAAGAATGATGTCCTTCTCCAGAAACTGGTCCCTCCTGATAATATGTCTGAAGTATGAGAGACAAAGTCTGGTCATCCTGGTTTCTAAGGAGCACTCTGGCTGCACTTCTTCCAACACAGATCTGTTTGTTCTTTTGGCAGCCTAACACCATAGTTCAAATGCATCATTTCTTCTATGGTTTTCCTTATTCACTGTCCAATTTTCACATGAATATGAGGCTATTGAAAAAAACCAAGGCTTGGGTCATGTGCACCTTAGTCCTCAAACTGATAGCTTTGCTATTGAACACTTTGAAGAGGTCTTGTGCAGCAGATTTGCCTAATGCAATACGCCATTTGATTTCAGATACAATGATAATGAAAATGTTTGGAATGTTGCGAGAATTATCAAAGTGTGACACTGAGACACCAAGTGAGCACATGCCGTTGGAAAAATACTGCCCATAGACTTGTTCTGTGCCATGCTGCCACAAATCTTCAATTTGTAAAAAACTAAGTATCTACACGGTACAATAAAGTGAGGTGTGCCTTCCCCACGGTGGTTCTCTCTGTCTCTAATCTTAGGAGTCCTGGTGTGGTGCTGTAGGATATGCACTGGACTGCTAACCACAAGGTC
>NW_006408562.1:15049637-15059147 GCF_000296735.1 Chrysochloris asiatica | reverse complement strand
ATTCCTTCCATCTTCTTTTGATGCTTTCTGCATCATTCAATAATTTGCCCATAGAATCATTCAAGTCGAGGTTTGAATTTTTTCTTCAATTCCCTCAGCTTGAGAAATGCTGAGTGTGTTCTTCCCTTTGTATTTTCTAACTCCAGGTCTTTGCACATTTCATTATAATATTTGACTTAGTCATCTTCTTCTGTCCTTTGACATTTTCTATTCTGCCTTTTACTTTCTCATTTCTTCCATTTACTTTAGCATCTCTATGCTGGAGAGCAAGTTTCAGAGTATCTTCTGACATCCATTTTGCTCTTTTTCTTCTTTCTTGTCTTCTTAATGACTTTTTGTTGTCGTCCTGTATGATGTTCTTAAAGTCATCCCAGAACTCTTCTGGTCTTTGGTTTTTAGTGTCTAATTCATCAATTATGTTCTTCAGATGGTATCTGAATTCAGTTGAGATATGTTCATGATCATATTCTGAGTCTTGTGGACTTGTTTAATTTTCTTCAGCTTTAGCCAGAACTTGCATCTGTGCAGTTGATGATTTGTCCCACAATCTGCCCCTGGCCTTTTTTTTGGGGGGGGAGTTGCTGATATGAAGCTTTTACACTGTCTCTTTCCACAGATGTAATCAATTTGATTTCTGTGTATCCCATTTGGTGAGGTTCATGTGTATAATCATCTTTTTTGTTGTTTAGAAAAAGTATTTGCAGTGAAGAAGTCATTGGTCTTGAAAATTCTATCATGTGACAGCATTCTATTTCAAGATCTTGAAATGTTCTTTTTGATGTTGAATGGGATACCATGCCTCTTCAGTTTGTCATCCTGACAGTAAACTATATGATTTTTCAGATTCAAAATAGCCAATACCAGTCCATTTCAGCTCACTAATGCCTAGGAAATTGATGTTTATGTGTTCCATTTTTCTTTTTTACAACTTCCAGTTTTCCTAGATTTATGCTTCATACATTCCATGTTCTGATTAATAATGGATGTTTGCAGCTGTGTTTCCTCATTTTGAATTGTACTTCACCAACAGATGAAGGTCCTGAAAGCTTTACTCCATTTGTGTTATCAAATGGTCTATTCTATTTTGAGGAGGCAGCTCTTCCCCAGTTGTATTTTGAGTGCCTTCAACCTGAGGGGTTCATCTTCTGGTATAATATCTGAGAATATTCTGGTACTCTTCATCATGTTTCAGTATTCAATATACTGGTGCTATCTGACAGGGATCCACTGCTATTCATAAGGTTTTCAGTGGCTAAATATCTGGAAGTAATCTGTCTCTCCCTCTTCTTTGTCTGTCATAGTCTGGAAGCTCAGCTGAAACCTGCCCACCATGAGTGAGCCTGCTGGTATTTCAAATGCCGGTAGCATAGCTTCCAGAATCATGGCCACATGCAAGCCACTACAGTAGGACAAACTCACAGGTGAGTTGTAGAGGGTCACTATGAGTTGGAACCAAATCAATAGTACACAACAACAGTGGTGGATACTAAAACATACAATCCTGCAACATCTGTAATTACAACCATTTATGAGTAGATACATATGTTAAATAGTATGAGGTGTGGGAGGTCAGACAGGCCTACACCTGCAGGTTTGTCGTGGACTTTTCTACATACATATTTGTATGCGCTGCACACATATATTGAATACAGCGCATAGGGGGCACAACTTGGAAACTTCTTAGACATAACCAGACATCTCTCTGGACTGAGCTACTGGGTTTGAATACTAAGGATCATTGTCTCATGGGACCCATGATCAACCGGCATAAAAACAACATTCATCTAGTTTGGAGAATGGTGTCTGGGGTCTTAAAGTCTTGCAATGGCCATCTATGATACAACTATTTCCTGCCTGGAGCAAAGGAGAGTAAAGAAAATCCCAGACTCAAGGAAGCAATTATTCCAAAGGATAAGGGCCAGATGAACCACAATCTCCTTCAGCCTTCAGACCAGAAGAGCTAGACGGGACCCAGCTACCACTGCCAACCATTCTGGCAAGAGATACAATTCAAGTGAGGTCCTGGTTAGAAAATTGCATAACAAAACTTAGATTCATACAAAAGAGCAAACTCACTGATCTGATAAAGACCAGAGTAAGCCTCTCCCTGTTCCCACCACTCCTCCCAAGAATATTGCTGTAAGTTACCCTTCTGTCTTGGAACTGGACTGGGCTTTAAAATAAACAGTGTGCTTCTTAGAACAACCAGCTATGTGAGACCAAAAGGGCAAACAAAGATAGAAGGCAGAAGAAGCAGGGAGGCCAAATGATTGGAAAGGGGGAACCCAGGATGGAAACGGGAAGAATGTGAACACATTATAGATATTGCAGCCAAAACCACACAAGAATTTGTGTAGAAAGTATTGAATGGAAAAATAATTTTCTGTGTAAACTTTTGCATAAAATGTTTTTTTTTTGTTTTTAATGTCCAGAGCATGTAAAGAACATTTTCCCATTTAATACCCAGTTGTCTTTAGATGGGAGAAAGGTCCTTACTGATCGCTATTACTCAAAGTGAACACAGGGGGTCTCCACTGCCACGTCTTGGCTTACCTAGATCTTTCTTGAAAGCCCAGCTACACATAATTCTCCTAACACTGTTAGAATCTAGTCTTTAAAATCCAGAAGGGTTTAGAAACGTTTACTTACTGCCTCAAGAACTCTATTTTACCATAAGTCACACTCAGAGCTAATATTCAGACTCACAGTTTGCCTGGAATTGTAGATTTGATGCAAGAAGACTAAGGAAGCAAATGTTTAATGATTTCTAAGTGTGAGTAATAGAAATCAGGAAAGGACACTCCCACAATCCCATTTCAAGGAAAATTATTTCTTGTGCTTCTTAGAGAGACTTGAGTAAGTGAACAGCCCGAAGCCAAGGCCTTAGATGGGGATACCTCTTAACAAGGCTCCAATGCGGGAGTCAGGCAGGATAAGGGTTCTGCTCAGAAATTCTTTATTCATGAGAACTAATGAGACATGCAATACGGTTAATGCACTCAACTTCTGACTGAAAGGCTGGAGGTGCAAATTCACCCAGAGATGCCTTGGAAGAAAGAGCTGGCGATCTATTTCTGAAAATCAGCCTTTGAGAACCTTGTGGAGTTCGACTCTACTCTTTAACACATTGGGTCACCGTGAGTCTGACACAGCTTAAGGGTAACTAGTGTTGATGAGATTTGGGCACCATTTTGAAAGAAGACTGAAAAGGAGGTTCTTTTTCTAATAAAATTTCAACTGTTTACCATAGCCCACCAGGCCAGTCTCACCAGGACCCCTTGGCTCTGAGATCCTACTGCTCCTTGCTTCCTATTCTGCTTGAGGCACATCTGCCTTCCTTAGGTTCCCTGAAACACTTCCCTGTCTTCCTCCATCATAGAACTTCCCACAATTTCCAATGACAGACAGTCTCCCATTTATGCCGGGATCTATTCCAAGGATGGTTCCCTCGTAAGTTGGTTTTGGCGCAAGTCAATCACTTCATTAAACAAACAAACAAATAATTCATTATTATTGTCTTTTATTACCAATAGCTTTATAAATATGATGTTTACTTGTCTTTGGGGGTTGGTATTTATATGCAGTAATATACTGCATATAAATGTATGGGTATATTTTAATGCATACATAAAATACACAAATCATTAACAATTTATTCTGATGATGAAGAAGAGTTGGATGGTGATGACATTTTGTCAGCTGTGGTAATAAGTCTACTATGGAAGGTTCTAGACCATCTGGATTCTGACAGCATTTCTAGTCAGAAAACTCATGACAGTTATCTCTTGTGGACTTTGTCTTTTTGCCTTCCCCTTTTTCGCAGTAACATGTCATTCATTGCTTTCCGAATCTGCCTATCAACTTTAGCAATGTGATCAGAGTTTGGGTTCATGCTTTCAAGCAACTGAAGCTCGTAGCTTAATTTAGAAAACTAAATCTATATGGTGATGTTTTTACCAGTAAATTATAAAACTGAACATCTGTGAATAAATATGTGAGAACAATAAAATTAGCAAACTCTGCACTGTAATGTTGTATGTCATTCATGTTATTAATGATAAGATGTACAAACGGATGGTGACTAAGTGTGGTTTTTTCATAACTCAGTTATGTTATAAGTAATGTACAATGTACATGATTTCTGTTTGTGTCTGATTTATTGTTGGTCTACTAGATTATAGACTAACCTAGCTCAGGATTCTGTTTCATTCACCCGTACATATGAGCCTAGCACAGTGCCTCGTGCATTGAGTGGTAACGTTGATTCTGACCTTGTGTTAGAAAGGAGAATTGCTCCATAGGGTTTCCTTGGCTGGAATCTCTATGGAAGCAGATGGACAGGCCTTTCTTTTGTGATATAGCTAGGTGGGTTAGGTTTGGAGTTGAGGGGAAATCATTTATGCCACCTTCTCCATTGCTGTTGAGTAGATTCCGACTCATAGTGATTCTATTGGACAGAGTAGAATTTCCCCATAGGATTTCCAAGACTCTAAATCTTTATGGATCTAGACTCTAACAGCTTTCTACTACCGAGTGGTTGACCTTTGAGTTAGCAGCTAAACACTTCATCAGGGCGCCTTTGCCCCATCTAAATCTCCCAAAAGCATAGGTTATGCCATCCAGTCAAGTCTGACTTACAGTGACCCTATACAGGGTTCTGAGACTGTCTTTACAGGAATAGTCAACCTCATCTTCTTTGAGTGGTTGGTGGGCTTGAACCACCGACCTTGTGATTAGCAGCACAATGTCTAACCCATAGCGCTACCAGGACTCCTTTTGCATCACCTAATAAGTACTTAGGAGTCCTGGTGTGGCGCTGTGGGTTAATGTGCCAGATTGCAAAGCTGTTTGAAATGCAAGGTCAGTGGTTCAAGCTCACCAGCTGCTCCTCAGAAACCCTTCACAGGGTCGCTATGGGTTGGAATCGACTTTACGGCACTTACCAACAACAACAACAGTAAGTACTTATGGAGTCCTGGTGTGGCACCATAGGATAAGCACTCAACCTCAAGGTCGGTTTGACTTGCAAGGTCTGCAGTTCAAGCTCACCAGTGGCTCTTTGGAAAGCCTACACAGGGTCGCTATGAGTCACATCCAACTCTCCAGCACTTAACAGCATTAATATGTAGTTACTTCATGGAGAATCGCTGGATTGGGTTTAATGAGGAAATAATAATGGTGATTGGATGTGGCGCTTGTGAAGTAAAGAAAGCATTTCTAGGCCTCTTCCTAATCTGTGGGTTCTGTAATCTGTGAGATACATCCTCTGCCTTCAATCTGGTATTCGTTACCTAGACAGTCCTCAGGGCTTCACTTTTTGTCAGAGAACTGAGTAGGGCACCACAGAATTGAGTGTTGGGGACTAAACTGAGCTAAGAAAGGTTTCTGGCTTCTGGCACTGCTGAATGAAGTTGCTGGGGGCAGAGAGGGAGAACTGGGAACTTTCCTAGGGGAGACACAGTCTCTGACTAAAACAATGATTCATAAACTTGAATATCAAGAAGACCAGCTAACGTTTACTTAGTACTTACTATGTACCAGGCTTCAGGTTAGTTTTCAGGTATGATTTTCATCATTAATTCTCACAACAAAGCTATGCGTTGCCAGCAAACATCATCTCCACTTACAGATGAGGAAATGAAGGCCCATGAGGTTAGGTAATTATCCAAAGGTTGCAAAGCTAATGAACAGTAGAGCCTGGACTAAACCCAAGTCTTATCTTAGAGTCTGAACTCCCATGCACTTCACATATACCTTTGAACAGGTCTCCTGGATTCCTCCCAGTGATTCTCTGTACGCTGAAGTTTGAATCACTGGCTTTGGGAGCGGGGCCAGACTTCTTATGGTGTCTCAATGGCGTCAGCTAGAATCTCCCAGGAGTGTTTGAGCTCTCTCTTCTCACCAGAGGGACCCTGAACCATGCCCAGGATGGGAAATTACATGCCTCGGGCTGGTGGGTACGCTGTGCAGGGCAAGGAACCCTGTTTTGAATCCTGCCTACCAACACTCATAGGTTTGACTGAGTGTAGAATGAAAGGGACAAAAACAAGCAAAAACTCAAAGTCTGGCTCTCCCATCCATCTGCCAGTTTGTTGTACTGCAGCGTCATGTGTTTGTTGCTGCGCTGTTAGAAACCATACCACTAGGGTTTGAAATACCAGCAGGGTCACTCATGGTGGGCAGCTTCTAGAGTAAAAAGCAAAGCCTGGCACTTTACTTCTCAAAATTAGCCAGTGGAAATCCCAAGGATCCCTCAAAAATGTTGCCCCATATCATACTGGAGAGGAGTGCTATGGCTCTGTAGGATAAGCACTGGATTAATAGTCACAGCCTCGGAGACCCTATGTAGTGGAGCTATGAGTTGGAACAACACGATGGCACTTAACAACAACAGTAATAATGCCGTGCTGGATGATGAGCCATCTAGGTTGGAAGACACTCAAAATTTACAGTAGCCGCCACAATGGCCTTGAGTTTTTCCACGATTGTAAAGATGGCACCCGACTGGACAGCATGTTTCGTTCTGTTGGACACAGGGGACACTAGAGTTAGAGCAGACTTTATTAACAACAGAAAAGAAGTCTGAATAAAATGTATGTGGAAGGTGACAAGATAAAGGACTCTGGAGCCGGAGTGAAATAAATGAAATCTCAGCTCTGCATTTTACTAAGGAGAGGATATTAACAAGCTCTTTAACCTTTCTGAGTCTCCGTTTCCTCATGTATAAACGAGGAAAGTCATTTTTGTAGGACATCTGGAACAATCCCAGTATTTTAAAAACATGTGTGACTAGAGAGAAAACAAGTGCTGGGGGTGGTGCGAGGGGTGGGGGGGTGAAGAATGCCAAAGAATGCCGTCTAACAACTGTGAAGGAAAGTGGTGCACTGTAAGATAAGGAAAGGGCAGATGAGTCTGCACAAATCACCTGGCCTGCTCACGAAATTCCTGACAACTGTTTCAGTCAAGTCCGAAAATACTAGATTAAAAAGGATTGTTATTGTTAAGTGCCATCGAGTCGGTTCCAGCCCATAGCCACCCTCTATAGGGTTTTTAAGGAGTGGCTGGTGGGTTTGAATCACCGACCTTGTAGTTGAAACTAACCTTACAGTTCCACACCAGGGCTTCATAAAATGGGTAGAGAGGGTTTGCTACAAAGACAAGACTAACAGGCAGTTCTTCTTACCTAGTCACAGAAATTTTCTTATTCTAGAAAAAAACAATGTGTGTCTAGATATTTATGATGGTATGATATTATAAAAAAGGAGCTCTGGTAGCATAGTGATTATGAATTGGGTTGTGAACCTCAGGGTCAGCAATTCGAAACTACCAGCTGTTCTGCGGGAGAAAGATGAGGCTTTCTGCTCCTGTAAAGATTTATAGCCTCGGAAACCCTGTACAGGGTCGCTATGAGTCAGAACTGACTCCACAGCATATAACAACAACAACAATATTGTAAAGGAACACAGTGACTCTAGGATAAGCACTGGACTGTGAACCACAAGATTGGCGGTTCAAGCCCACTAGCAGCTCCATGGGAGAAAGATGAGACTTTCTGTTCTCGCAAGGATTTACAACCTTGAAAATCCCATAAGGCATTGCTATGAGTCGGCAAGGACTCCACAGCACTTAACAATAACAATATTCTAAGAACAGTAAATAGAAGGCAAAGTACTGGATCTCTTTAAACAGAAAAAAGGGAAGTATCTTGCATACAAATTTCTGAATGTGGACGACACTTGGCTGACATTTTATAGGATAACGATCTTAACTTGGAGATCTACCAAACACCAGTAAACATTCAGATCACTTACCTGAAGAACCTTGAGAGTTCCTGGTTGGTGCAAATAATTATGTGTTTGACTACTAGCTGAAAAGTGGGCTGTTTGAACTCACCTAAAGGAGCCTAAGGAGCTCTGGTAGCATAGTGGTTACAAATCGGGCTGCTAACCTCAAGGTCGGCAGTTCAAAACTACCAGCTGTTCCACGGGAGAAATATGAGGCTTTCTCCTCCTATAAAGATTTGCAGCCTTGGAAGCCTTGTGCAGGGTCATTATGAGTTGGAACCAACTCCACTGTACTTAACAACAACAACAAAGGAGCCTAGCAAGAGAGCTCTGGCCATCTATTTACTGCTGAAAGGTCATAGCCATTGAAAAGCCTACAGAACAGCTCTACTCGGAAACACACGGGGCCAGCAGGACACACGGGGCCAGACAACTGACGACAATAAAGAACTCTAGAGACCACCTGTTCCTCCACGTTCTGCTTGTATTTATGTGCAGACTGTTATTCCACTTATTTCTTGAGTTTCATGTGACATTTAAGTGAAGCTTGAACAGCTGGAATCCAGTTTGATGGAGTCACGAAGCCCCCATGTCATCCCACCGTGTGCTCCATTCATTCTGCTTTTAACAAGGGACATGGTGATGTGCTTTGGAAAAGCCATTTTGGTCAGTGATCAGGCAAGGCAGCCTTGTTATAAGGTTAATGCTAATTAATATTTGCCATTAATAGTAGTCGCTATGATTTATGAGTTCTGACTAATTCTTCCAGCATCTTTATGAGGCATAAGAATTATCATCTCTGTTTTATAGATGAGAATATTGAGGCATGATAGGGTTAAACATCATGCACAAAGTCACATGACTTGTAAATGCTGGATCAGAACACAGTGTCCACACTATACTCCTAAACTCCTGAGAGTATGACCAAGCACAGTACCAGTATTTATTTGGCACAGGTCTACGACGCCAAATAACACATAGTGGTGGTGGTGGTGGTGGTGGTTATGAGCCGTGGAGTTGGTTCCAACTCATAGTGACCCTGCATAGGGTTTATGAGGCTGTCATTCTTTACAGGAGCAGAAAGCCTCATCTTTCTCCCATGGAACAGCTGGTAGTTTTGAACTCCTGATCTTGAGGTTAGCAGCCCAACTTGTAACCACTAAGTTACCGGAGCTCCTTAAATAGCACATGTTGTTGTTGTTGTTAAGTGCTGTTGAGTCTATTCCGACCCATAGTGAACTTGTATAGGGTTTCCAAGGAACAGCTGGTGAGCTTGAACCACTGACCTTGCAGTTCAAACGACTTTGCCGTCTGACACATTAGCCCACAAATTCTCAACCCCAACTCAATTGAGAGCTATGTGATTATGATTGTTCTTTGTTCCCCTCTCCATCCGCTACCTGAAGTTTTGAGTCACTGACCTTGACGTTCAGTCCTTTGCCCGATATACACATTATCTGGTGAATGTACACTTTGGTCAGCCTATGCATGGCCACAACATTACACAGGCAAACCTAAAAAAACAAATCCATTGCTGCTCAGTTGGTTCGGACTCATGGGTGGTTCATCTGAAAACTATAAACCAAAGGTGTTTGCTCATGGGAGCATGTGGGCTAATGAGACTCTAGTTGGTGGTGACATGAAATAGAAACTAAGGAAGCTAGCCACGCAGGGCACCAAGCCTCAGACCAAACAGACGTCCTTTCAAGTCATAAAGCTCTCTCCT
>NW_006408562.1:15019888-15031267 GCF_000296735.1 Chrysochloris asiatica | reverse complement strand
CTGTGAACCGCAAGGTCAGCAGTTCGAAACTACCAGCTGTTCTGTGGGAGAAAGATGAGACTTTCTGCTCCCGTAAAGATTTACAGCCTCAGAAACCATGTACAGGGTCGCTGTGGGTCGGAACCGACTCCACGGCACATCACACCAACAACCTGGTCAACTGATTGGAAGAGATCTGAATTTGTGCCCATTTCAAAGAGAGGTGGCCAAATGGAATTTGGAAATCATTGGACAATATCATTAATATCACATGCAGGAAAATTTTTGCTAAAGATAATCCAAAACTGACTGCAACAGTACATTGAGAGGGAACTTCAGAGGTTCAAACCAGATTGAGATGAGCATGTGAAACAAGTAATATAATTGCTAATGTAGGATGGATCTTGGCTTTAAGCAAAGGATACCAAAAATATGTTTACCTATACTTTATTGACTATGTGAAGGCTTTTGATTGTGTGGATCATGACAAGTTATGGACACCATTGTGGAGAATGAGTATTCCAGAACACTTAATTGTACTCCTGAGGAACCAGTGCATACACAAAGAGGCAGTTGTTTGAACAGAGAACAAGGAAACACTGAATAGTTTAAAATTAGGAAAGTTGCGCGACAGGGTTGTATTCTTTCACCATACTTATCCAATCTGTATTTTGAGCAAATAATTTGAGAAGCTGAATTATATGAAGAAAAACATGGCATCAGAGTTGGAGGAAGACTCATTAACAGCCTACAATATACAGATGATACAATCTTGCTTGCTGAAAATGAAGAGGACTTAAAATACCAACTGATGAAGATCAAAGACCACAGCCTTTGGTATGAGTTGCATCTCAATGTAAATAAAACAAAAATCCTCACCACTGGACCAATAAATAACATCCATATAAATGGAAAAAAAAAAAATTGAAGTTGTCAAAAACTTCATTTTTCTTGGATGAACCATCAACACTCGTGGAAACAGCGGTCAAGAAATCAAATGACATATTGCATTAGGCAAATTTGTTCCACAGTGCCGGGGTCTGACCTCGACATAGTTGTCACGAGTTTTTGGTTCACGAGGAGGGGAGATCCAGCGGCGATAGGGATAGCGAAAGAATACACAGACAAACAGAAGAAGGGAGACAATGAGGCACCCCAAAGCCAGGGTGGATACATCACTGGTGGGCAGGCTTGGGACTACAGGCATCATGGCCTCTGCAGGCAGCGACTCACTGCCCTGCAATCTTTAATGCATGCCTTCCAACCCGTAATGCACCGCAATCTTTACTCCATGCCTTCCAACCAGTAATGCACACCTGGGGAGGCCCCGGGCCTCTGTTTTATTTAGGGGAGGAGTTTCACACCAAGCTGGGAGGGACTAAAACAGGATACAGCTAACATCAGTAATTTTCCAGACATTCAGGTAACTTTACATTGTACTTCACTGGTTCGAATCCCAGGCCAGGAACTTGGATTCTCAGGCCCAATTAACATATCTATAGCCCCTGAGGTCAGTTGGGGGAAGGTGAGAGTTCTGCAGGAGACGCCCAGGTGAATGGGCTGCACCTGGAAAAGGGATTCGGGAGGATGGGTTCTTTGTCTATAGAACAAAGAACCGAGAAGTAGCTAAGATATTTTTAGTTAATCCTTTGGAGAAAGGTTTAACCTTGCAACCTTTAGTCTCGGCTTTAGGAAAATATCACATTTATCTGTGGATTTTCGAAGGCTCCAGTGTATTAATTTAATATATATACTTGAATATTAAGATGAAAGCAATTTTCCATTAACTGCCAGTGGCCTCATTTGTTACACTCAGCCCTAGAGGGCCTCGAACCTCTGACTAGTCTTACACGGTCTGCAACACCACAGGATCTGTTTAAAGTGTTCAAGAGCAAAAATGACAGTTTGAGGAGTAAGGTGCACCTGACCCAAGCCATGGTATTTTCAATAGCCTCATATATATGTGAAAGTTGAACAATGAATAAAGGAAACCGTAGAATAATTGATGAATTTGAGTTGTGGTATTGGAAGAGAATATTAGAAGTACCCTGGACCACCAAAAGAGCAAACAGATTTGTGTTGGAAGAAGTGCAGCCAGAGGGCTCCTTACAAGTCAGATGGTCAGACTTTCTCTCTCATATTTTGGTCATATTATCAGGAGGGACCTGGTGTGGTGTTATGGGCTAAGGCGTCATACTGCGAAGTCATTTGAACTGCAAGGTCGGTGGTTCAAGCTCACCAGCTGCTCCTTGGAAATCCTATACAGGGTCACTGTGGGTTGGAATTGACTTGACGGCACTTAACAACAACAACAATATCAGGAGGGACCAATCCCTGGGAAAGGACATCATGCTTAGTACAATGGAAGCTCAGCAAAAAAGAGTAAGGTCCCCAGCGAGAAGGATTCCCATAGTGGCAACAACCACGGACTGAAGGGTACCAACTATTGTGAGGTTGGTGCAGGCTGGGCAGTGTTTTGTTCTGTTGTGCATAAGGTCTCTGTGAGTTGGTTGAGACTCAAGGCACCTAACCACAACATTGTGATGGCTGGAATTGTGGTTATCATCCCAGGGCCAGTACAAATGATTTTACCAGCCTTATAAAGTCTACGGTATAAACTTTCCCTGCTCCTTCTCTATAAGGTTCCAAGGAGTGGCAGGGGCATTTGAACCACCAGTCTTGCAGTTATTAGTACAATACTTATCCTACAGTGCCATCCCAGGACCCCAAAACAATACTGTTGTTAAATGCAGTCAAGTTGGTTCCAATTCACAGCGATCCTGTATAGGTTTCCGAGAAATGCCTGGTAAGCTTGAACTGCTGACCTTGTGGTTTAACTGACCTTGTGGTTCAGACTGTGCAGCCCATTAGCCCACAGTGCTATACCATGACTCTGGAACCCATACTAGCAGTTCTAAAACATACACTTGCTTAATTTATTCCACATTCCTGCTCAACTAAGAGGGGAGAGTGAAGACAACAAAGGTCTGAAGTGTGACTTGGGTGTGCCAATGCTTGGAGGTTTGGAAGGTGGGGAGAACTCAGCACTGGAGAAAAAGGACGCTCAAGGCCATGAATGGAGGAGCTGAGAGAGTGTCCTGAGGTCAAGTGAGCAGCCTGGAGGAGGTGGTGAGCAGTCTGGTCCTGCACTGGGGTTGGTGGAGTGAGTGGAGGACTGTTGCTGTTATTAAGTATCATTTTACCCACTGGTAATCTGTGGGCAATCTGGATAAAGGTGGCTTGGTGGCATGGCTTTAAGAGAAGTGGGATGAGAGGAAGACAGGATAGGAAATGGTTTGAGATTTGACTGTACAGGGGAGCAGAGAAATAGGATAGCCTTAGAAGACAATGTGAGGCCAAGAGAAATTTTGTTTAGATTTCTGCAAATGGAGGGTGCTTAAACCAGGATGTGAATGACCCTACAAAATGGACTCCTGGTGTGGCTGTGGGTTAATGAGCTGGACCAAAAGGGTGTTTTGAACTACAAGGTTTGAAGCTCACCAGGAGCTCCTCGGAAACCCCATTCAGGGTCACTAAGAGTCGGAACAGACTTGACAGCACTTAACAATCACAACCAGCCCTTATGTGAATGATCCCACAAAATGGAAGGAACAATGGAGGAGAGAGGAACAAAAGACTTACCTCACATACCACCACCACCACCACCATGTGAGTGCCCCAGTGGAGGAGCACAGGGAGCCCCCAAACAATGGGTTAGTTACCACAAACAGTGGGAGAGATGGGAGATTTGAAGACAGGCTGAAGTTTTGGTGTCTCCAGAATGAAGAAATTGTTTTCTTCAGAATACTTCTAATCTGTAACAAAAGAAGCTGAGAGCAAAGAAAGGGGAGGAGGTATTAAAATTTGAAGAAAGAAGAGAAAGTGGAAAAGACTTTTTAAAGATGTAGGTAGAAAGCCCGTGGGTTTGTGCTAGACTGTGTAGCTCTGGAGGCTCAGCGAAAGTCGGTGGTTCAAACTCACCAGGCACTCCTCAGTGTCTCCATGAGTCGGAATCGACTTGACGGCACTTAACAGCAAAAACTAACCAAAAGGTTTGTGGTTCAAACTCACCCAGTAGCACTGTGAGAGAAAGGTCTGCCAATTTGCTTCCAGTAAAGATTATAGGTAAGAAAAACACAAAAGTCTGAATCAACTTGTTGGCAAAAGGGCTTTGTGACAGTTAGCCCTAAGGGCCTTTTAAAATTTATAGGCAGGAATTTACAATGAGCCCAACCAGTGAGGTTCTGGCTTTTCTCCAGTTGTTACTTTCTTTATATTGAAATTTATTTTTAACTCAAGGGTTACATGGGTTGCTCATTACTAGTGAGAATGCGGTGAAATGGGGACTGTAGTGTACCAGTATAAGCTGGTTCAGTGTTCATTGACAGACATATGGAGACCATTTGAATTCTGTGAATTTATCTGGAATTTTATGACTTTAACCCGAAAGTTGGGCATAGATTTTAAGAGCAGGTATCTATTGTAGGATTTGTCAAATAAAGACTGGAAACAATCTCAATGCATAGTTATAGGGACACAGATTCTAGGAATTTTATTACTCCTTCAGCTACAGAGGACCCTGCTATTTAAGTAGCTAAACAGCCAACTGTTAACCAAAAGACTTGTGGTTAGAACCCAGAAATACACGGCAGTCTGTTCCTATAAAGATTTATAGCCTTGGAAAGTCTGTGGAATAGGCTGGTAGGACTCAATGGCATTCAGTTATACGGAAACAGATTATAAATAGCCCAAGGATATGCCCTTTAAGAACCATGTTTTTGTTTTTAATTATACGTTAATTTGGGGAACTTCTCACAACGTAACACTAAATGAAAAATCTGCTCTGAGGTGATTGTCATCTCACCTGAACTACTGTATTTTAAGGCCTCTGGACAAGTCTCCAAATGCCCCACCTCCGTCCCCATTCTCCAGACTGAAGCAGGTAAGAATGTTAACCGTATCTTAAGAACATGATGTTGTCACTTCTCTGCTTGCAAACCTTAAATGGTCTCATAGTTCACGGCCCCATATTCTGAACGTTTGGCAGTTTGAATTCACCAACAACTTTGTGGAATGAAAAGCTCTAGTGACCAGCTCCTATAAAGAGTGTTGTTGTTGTTGTTAAGTGCTGTTGAGTCTGTTCCGACCTATAGTGACCCTATATAGGGTTTCTGAGGAGCAGCTGATGAGCTTGAACAGCTGACCTTGTGGCTCAAACCCACTTTGTAATCCAGTGTATTAACATACAGTGCCCCAGCAGGACTCCTGTGTGTGTCCTTGAGTCAGTTCTGACCCATAGAGACCTTGTATAGGGTTTCCAAGGAGTGACAGGTGAGTTTGAACAGCCGACCTTGTGACTCAAACCAACCTTGTGGTTGAGTGCCTCGCCTATAGGCCATACCAGGATGCTTAGTAAATATTTATTCAATAGCACGTTACTAAGGAAAAAAAGCATATGAATAACATTCATAATGAGAGTTTCTTGTCCTTAATTAAGGAACAAAACCCTTAAAAAGCAAAATAGGAAATATATATGGTTTGAACTGCAAGATCAGTGGTTCAAGCTCACCAGTCACTCCTTGGGAACCCTATTATACAGGGTCACTATGAGTCAGAACTGACTCAATGGCACTTAACAACAATATATGAAGCTATTGTTAGTTGTGCGTCAATGAATTCTGGCTCATAGAGACCCTGCGTAAGCATAGTAAAACTGCTCCATAGGATTTTCAAGGCTGTGGTCTTTCAGAAGCAGATTGCCTGACCTGTCTTGGGAAGCAGTTCTAGGTGAGTTTGAACCACAAACAATTCAGCTAATTGCAGAACCCTTCACTATTTGCGCCACTTGAGAACTCCAATGTATATATTATTGTTGTTGTTATATAATAGATTTTTAATCTTTGCTATAAAAAAGACATCTTTCTCTCCCCTCTTTTAACTCTACAG
Organism: Chrysochloris asiatica; assembly: GCF_000296735.1. Taxonomy (NCBI): domain Eukaryota; kingdom Metazoa; phylum Chordata; class Mammalia; order Afrosoricida; family Chrysochloridae; genus Chrysochloris; species Chrysochloris asiatica. The sequence continues at coordinate 15,025,342 of NW_006408562.1, read as the reverse complement.
AATAAAAATCTGAAATAACAATCACAATGGTTATTTATAGGTGATTGTTGTTGTTGTTGTTACGTGCCATCGAGTTAATTCTGACCCATAGCGACCCTGTATAGGGTTTCCAAGGAGCAGCTGGTGAGCTTGAACCACTGACCTTGCAGTTCAAATGACTTTGCAGTCTGATGCATTAGCTGATGGTGCCATACCAGGACTAGGTGATAGATTTTCAAAAATAATACTTTTCTATATTTTCCACAGGAACAATGAACTTATGTTAATTAATAATCCAAAATTTTCTGAAAATATATTTTTTAATTAAATTTTTATTGTGAATTGAGTGATAGTTTACATGGGAGAACATCGGTTTTACACTCATTGTTTCTTTGCAATGATTACAATCTCCCCCATGCATCATCATTCAACAGTATTTGCTTCGATTCCCTCTGTTTTGGGGAGGGGTTTTTTGGGAGGGGGTTTTAGAGAGAGGGGGATATGCACCAAAACACTCAGGAATATATAATCATTAAACAACTAAAGGGCACATTCTGCAAGCCTGCCTCATGGCTGCCAGCACACAGTCTTTCTCTTTGCATGAGTCTAGACTCCTCAGCTGCTCTCTCTCTCCAAGTCCTCATCTTTGTCTCCATCTTTGGTGTTGCTTCTCAGGATAGGGTATTACATTCTGGTCGTGCTCTTCTCCCTTGATGGTCCTAGTGTCCTCTGTTCCTGGACTGTAAAAAGTAACTGGTGTCTGTATGCCGTGGAGTTGGTTCCCACTCATAGCGACCCTGTACAGGGTTTCCGAGGCTGTAAATCTTTACGGGAGCAGAATGCTTCATCTTTCTCCAGCGGAACAGCTGGTAGTTTTGAACTGCTGACCTTGCAGTTCACAGCCCAATTCGTAACCACCATACTACCAGAGATCCTCCCCCCTTTTTGCTACAAAACTTTGTTACATACCTTTACAGTTGTGACAGTTGCAATTAGTCATAATAATGATTACTCCCTATTGAATCATAAGAATCTTATCTCTATCTCGTTTCACCAGATCCGTGTAGACAAGATGAAAACTATTCAGTGGGGAACTCTACCTTCCTCCGCACACTCTGAAACTAAACTCCCTCTTGAAACCTTGTAAGCCAGTCACTTTGTGCCTTTATCGCTCCCTCATTTTAGGTAGTGAAAATATTCTTTAAAAAATATACTGGATAGACTTTCTCCAAGTGGAATAAAAAAATGCCATGTTTGAGGGGGGGATGGGAGGAGCACATTTTCTAAAGACCATAAGGCCTGTAAATAAAAATTTCACTATGACAAGAGGAATGCTTGAACTGCAGGATGGATTGTTGGAGATGCTGATTCTGAAGATATTAATGGACAGGCACCAGAGAGAGCAAATCCACGTGCAGTCAAAGCTGTGTACTGTTGGGAAGGCATCCCACAGCTGTCTGAGGTCTGCCTCTCTTGCACCGTTACTTTATTTTAAATTCATAACGACTCCTTGAATAGCTGCAGGTGTTTATAGGTGTCTTCAGTTGACTCATAGTGATCCTATGCACAACAGAACGAAACACTGCTCTGTCCTCATACTTGTAATGTGTGAGCTCACAGTTCCAGGCACTGTATCGATCCATCTCATTGGGGACTTTCCTCTATTTTGATGATCTTGGACTTTATTCACAATAACAAAAAGATGGAGACAACCGAGAGCCCATCAACAGAGGAATGGTTGAACAAACTTTGGCACGCACACACACACACACACACACACACACACACACATACTGGAATATGATGCAACATTGAAGAATCACAATGAATCTGCAAAACCCCACATAGCCTGGAAGATCCTGGAGGACGTTATGATGAAATTAGTCAATGAAATCAGATATTGTATGAAACCACTATTGTAAAAAGTCAAGAAAAGGTTTTAATTCTGTAATGAACTATCTATGATGGTTACCGAGGGTGGGAGGGGAAGGAGACTTATTCACTGGGTAGAGTGTAGACATGTGCTAACTTGTGTGGTTGGGAAGGCACTTAAAAAGAAAAGGAAGAAAAAAAATAAGGGGAAAAAAAGAAAATTGCTTTCTTTTTTTGTGTGTATTTTTCTTTTTTTCCCCATATACTAGAAGGAAAACAATGTATATTTATTTTATCATTTAAAAAAGAGCTTATACATTATTCTCATTTGAAATATGAATGTCAGGCTACTACGGCGGCATTTTCTGTGTTTTAATAACTTGTTTAATGCAGAACAGTCTGACCTCTTTTTCCATCTTAATTTCATTTCCTCTAATAACGGCTTCTATAATGGTGAATGATGATATTCAGGAATGTTTTAAAGACTTCCTTGTATAATAAAGAAAAAATTTCTTTTTAGAAAAGCATAGCCCATTATGATGATTGGAAGAGGAGCTTTGGGTTCATTTAGGGATGGGTCAAGGAAGTTTCCTCAAAGGAGTTAGCTGAGTCACAAAGAAGGAAGTCATTATCCAGATGGAGAAGGGAAGAGATAAGCATGCTCCAGACAAAGGGAACAGTATGAAAAAGGCTCAGAGAGGTGAATTGTGAAGGAATATTGGTTGGCGCGGGCTGGAGTGTGGAAATGACATGCAATTTGATGGTAGCGTAGTGGTTACGAATTGGGCTGCGAACCTTAAGGTCAGCGGTTTGAAACTACCAGCAGCTCCGCGGGAGAATGATGAGGCTTTCTACTCCCGTAAAGATTTACACCCTCGGAAACCCTGTACAGGGTCGCTATGGGTCGGAACCGACTCGACGGCACTTAACAACAACAACAAGAGCAAAAATAATAACAACAAAAACGTGAAGCCATGAGACTTGGTCAGGTGGATGAAGAGGTAAAAAAAGGCACTGTGGGCTAATGTGCTGGACTACAAAGTCGGTTTGAATTGCAAGGTCGGTGATTCAAGCTCACCAGCCACTCCTTGGAAACCCTATACAGGGTCACTATGGGACAGAAACAGTTCAACGGCACTTAACAACAACAACAACCACAACACTGCTGGGCAGGCTGAGTGCTGCTGGCAGAAGCAGCTGGCCTGGCCAGGGCTTGTGCCCGAGGAGCAGCCCCTATGAGCAGAGGAAACATTTCCAGAACCACAAACCCACCTGCCCAAGTCAAGCTCTCCTGGACCCTAAGCTGGAGGAGGAGAGAGCACAGCGAACCTAACCCAAAGTGGGCGGTAGAATGGGCAGGGGCCATCTTTCCCAGGTTTTCATTTCTTTGGGCTCATGTGGAAGATCTGAACTTTGCTTTCCAGGCCATGAAAAAAAAAAAAAAAATCAAATTCCAAATAATAAACTGTACTCTTCAATAATAAGAACAATCTTTGCTTCATTCACTGGGTCATCTCTGATAGAATTCTGTTCTATAGTGTACATTTTTTCATACATATGAGACTCTGTGTTTTTCAATATTAACAAAAACATATCTGTCAAATGTCTAACAACTGAAATAATACAGTGAAACCTATGAGAGTCTTGCTTTTCTGGTCTTGCAAGTTTTTCACCTTTGACAGGGTGTGGTCTTCACTTAAAAAAATGTAATTCATTAATTATTTTTTTATTGTGAACTGAATGATAGTTTACATGGCTTTACACCATCATTTCCTTGCAATGATTACAATCTCCTCCGTGCATCATCATTCAACAGTATTTGCTTCCATTCCCTCTGTTTTTCTTTCTTTATTGGGGTGGGGTGGGGTGGGGAGATGTACACAAACAAACTATGGACTATATAATAACTTAAACAACCAAAGGGCACATTCAGCAAGTCTGCCTGCTGGCTGTCAGCATTCAGTCCCTCCCCTTCCATGAGTCTAGAGTCCTCAGCTGCTCCCTATCACAATGACCTCATATCTGCCTCCATCTCTGGTATCGCTGCTTCTCTGAATAGGGTTGTGCATTCCACTTGTGATCTTCTCCCTTGATGGTCATAGGGTTCTCTGTTTCTGGACTATAAGATTAACTGCTCCACTGTTTTTGTTACAAAACTTCTACCTTTACAGTTGTGACAGTTGCAATTAGTCAAGATAACAGTTACTCACTAATGAATCATAAGAATCTTATCCCCATCTCTTTTCACCAGACCCAACTAGACAAGATGAAAACTATTGAGTGGGGACTCTAGCTTCCCTCACACACTCTGAAACTAAGCTCCCTCTTGAAAACTTGTAAGCCAGTCACTTCATGCCTTTATGGCCCCCTCATTTTAGGTAGTCAATGTCTAAGTTACTAGTCCCTATCTACCCTGTATACAGAAGGGATAGGATTAATACTTGATGTGAAGACTCCTTCCCTCTCTGTTGGTATTTTGAGCTACTACATCCATAAATATAGGTCAAGTTCATCAAATTGTAACAATTTACACTTGTTTCCTGTATCAAAAATAGTTTTCTTTTTTATCTTCCTCTAGTCGAGTTCTGATTGTCAAGCCATTGAGGTGATTCAAGGGTACTATCTGCAAGTTTGGGTATTCTTGTGTGTCTCTCCTCACTTCATATCAGTTGGATGCTTCACTCTCAGCTCTAGTCCTCCATGGTTATGTCCTTGTCCATGGTTTCAGGTGTCCCCAGTTCTCACCACACTTTGGACCAACCAGCCCTTCCTCTTCTCTCTCTTATCTCCAGGTCAACCAGAGTCTATGGAACGTGGTTGAACTCAGCCCATTTCTTTATTGCTGCCTTTCCCCCTCTTGCACTCACTAGTAGACTAGTAGTAACAAGCTTACATGTCTGCTCATGTGTTTCCTTTGAGTTTCAGTCTTGAAGAGAAGCTTGTCCTGAAGGGACTTGATTGCTTGCCTTGATGGTTTCCTGGCGAACAGCTTGCTTATTCTTGTAGTAGCCAATCCTACTGCCATTTTTGTTTTGGGTTTTTCCTGATGATCTTTCTTTGAAGATGTATCTTCTGTTGCTCTAGCTGTTCCAGGCTGGTCTGCTTGTCCTTTCTAGTGGGAATCTCCCACCTCAGAAGGTTATGGGTGTCAGAATGTCTTTTACAAATGTGTCCAAAGTATGTGAGACAAAGTATTACCATCCTTGCTTCTAAGAGGCATTCTGGCTGTACTTCTGACAAGACAGATTTTTGTCTTCTTCTGGCAGCCCATGGTACTTGCAATAGTCTTTACCAGCACCACAATTCAAACACATCCACTTTTCTCTAGTCTTTCCTATTCACCATCCAACTTTCACATGCATATGAAATGATTGAAAATACCATGGCTTGGGTCAGGCACACCTGGCATTTTTTTGTCAAAGTGACATCTTTGCTTGTTAACACTTTAAAGAGGCTGTTTGCAGCAGACATGTTGCATGCAATATATTGTTTCATTCCTTGATTGCTGCTTCCATGAGCACTGATTGTGGATCAAAGTAAAATGAAATCCTTGGAAAATTCAAACTTTTCTCCATTTATTATGGTGTGGTTTATTGGTCCAGT
>NW_006408562.1:15005911-15018193 GCF_000296735.1 Chrysochloris asiatica | reverse complement strand
CCATCCTAGCTTCCAAGGAGCACTCTGGCTGTACATCTTCCAACACAGATTTGTTTGTTCTTTTGGAAATTCATGGTACTTTCCAATATTCCCCACCAACATCATAACTCATATACATCAATTCTGGGATATCTAGAAAGTTAATATTTTGGTTTAATAATAAAATAATGTTCCTTTTCCCTCCTGTAGATGGGATGTTGGCTTTTACTGTGTTCTCCAACTTGTAGTGGTTAGTTGCCATCGACCCATAGTAGCCCTCTGTGTGTGTAGCAAAATCAAACCCTCCTGGTTTTGTGCCCTCCTCACAGTTGTTGGTGTGTTTGAGACCACTGTTGCAACTCCTGTGACTATCCCTGCCATGAAGAACTTCCTTATGTTTGCCTCTCTTCTATCAAACACTATGTCCTCTTTCCAGATTTAGTGTCCAGAGTAAGTTACGGAAGTTCTTAATTCTGTTACTATGTGTCTACGGCATGGTTTGAGAAGTGAAACTCATAAATCAAGTTGACCAAAAGTGAAGGCATTTATCTAGTGAGTAAATGCAAACACAGAGACTAGCATCTCAGAGAAGCCTCCTGTGAAATACACAGCGCAGTCTGCATTCTGTCTTTTGCCTTTGGCAGCAGACTTTGAACCTAAAGACCCTTTCAGGATCTGATCAAAGAACTCTTTGCAGGGGATCATCCTGAGTTACAGGGCCTCTGGTACCTCCCTGGGGTTGGTCCAAAAGTTGGTGGAGCCAGGAGTTTGAAAGAGAACAAAGATGGGAGTGTGGAAGTCAAGACATAAACATGCAAGTACTTTCACTGAGACAAAGAGATACCCACTCTTGTTTCTGAGTGGGTGGGTCAGGTGTGAGCTTCAAGGGAAATCAGTTTGAGTCTTGGTGTCTTGCAGCCTCTGTGCCTCCTGTTCCCATCTGTACAATGGGGATAATAAAATAAAATAAAATGACAGCTGTCATCACGTCTATGCCGGTTCCCATGGCAATACCATGCATGTTTGAGTCGAGCTGTGCTCTATAGGGTTCTCAATTACTGATATTTGGCAAGTAAATCACCAAGTATTTCTTCTGAGGCACCTCTGGATGAATTCAAACGATTAATTTCTAGTTAGCAGTGATGGAGTTAACCTTACACCCTACCTAGATTATGTTTCAGATACTTTTGTGAAGTGTCTGCTTATTGTAAGTTTTGGGTCAAGCAATTTCTAGGTGAGGTGTGAGAAACTGGAGGGATGGGGAAGGGTCAAACACTGGCGAAAAGCCTCTGATGCTGCTACGACCACCACCGACCACCGTTTTAGAAAGTACAGAAAGGGCAAAGTATCAGTGAGTTGTAGTCAGCCTTCCGTGGTCCTTCCCATCAGGAGCCACGCAGTAAGAGAACTCTCTCGTGCTTTAATCCTCGTCTTAACAGTCATTGCAAGAGCGCTGTGAGTCCTTTAGTGTTCAAACTCACCATTAGTAATTCTCTGTCTTTTTCCCACCGTGATTAGTAATAAAAAACCCTCAAAGCAGAAAGCTCTGGTACTTTTTGGAGGATCAGCAAGGAGTGTGGGACAAGGTTGGGTTCTGCTTTGAAGTCAGACGGTGGGAGGGAGACACTAAGTAAGTTAGGAAAACCTAAGAGGTTAGGATAGGGAGACTGTCTCAAGTACTTCGGACATGTCACCAGAAGGAAGTACATCATGCTTGGCAAAGTGGAGAGTCGGTGAAGAAGAGGAAAACCTGAAAGAAGATGGTTTGATACTATGACTTCAACAGTGGGCTCAAACCGCAATGATTGTGAGGGTGATAGAGAGTCTGTAAATGTTTTGTTCTGAACACATGATCAGAACATGGCTCCTCCTAACAGCTAAGAGGCTCAACATACCCAGAGAAACGAACCCTGAGGGAGAATTTAGGAATTTAGAAAGTGCTCTCCTAAATTCACAGTAAGTTGTGGATCATTTTTCAGGAGGTAAAATCTCTTTGTAGCCTGGAGTTTGTTATTGGTGTTAAGCACCCTCAAGTCAGTTTAGACTCATAGCGATCCTGTATAGGGTTTCTGAGGAGCCCCTGGTAGGTTTGAACTGCCAACTTTATGGTTAGCAGTCCAGTGCTTGTTTTGTTGTTGCTATTGTTGTGTGCCATTGAGTCGGTTCCGACTCATAGTAAGCCTATAATGGGTTTTCATGGAACAACTGGTGGGTTTGAACTGCCGACCTTGTGATTCACAGTCCAGTAACTGATACTACAGACCAGGAGTTCAGTTGTTGTGGTTGTTAAGTGCTGTCAAGTCAGTTCTGACTCATAGTGACCCTGTATAGGGGTTCTGAGAAGCGGCTGATGAACTTGAACCAGCAACCTTTGCTAAATCAAACCGACTTTGCAGTCCAGCGCATTGACCCACAGCGCCACACCAGGACTCCAGTACTCAGTTGTTGTTGTTGTTGTTATAGTGCTGTGGAGTCGGTTCCGACTCACAGCGACCCTGTACAGGGTTTCCTAGGCTGTAAATCTTTATGGGAGCAGAAAGCCTCATTTTCCTTCCGCGGAAGAGCTGGTAGTTTCGAACTGCTGACCGTGAGGTTCGCAGCCTGATTCGTAACCACTACGCTACCAGAGCTCCTTGTAGCTGGTATCAAATATAGGCAATCCCTTTAATGTTATGTAAATTTGTCTTCACTTTGAAAGCACTGAATCAACCTGTGGTAGTAGTGGTGGTTACGTGCCCATGCGCCCTGGAGTTGATTTCCACTCATAGTGACCCTGGGTAGGGTTTCTGAGGCTGTAAGTAATGACAGGAGAAGAAAGCCTCATCTCTTTCCTGGAACCACAGGTAGTTTTGAACTGCTGACCTTAAGATTAGCAGCCTGACTTGTAACCACTATGCTAACAGAACTCCTTGAACGAACCCCTATTGACAACAAATTCCACATCACGAGCTCCTCCACTTGCTGCACGTGCAGCTTTTAAGTCATTGCTACGGAGCTCAGGTAGCGTAGTGGTTACGAATCGGGCTGCGAACCTTAAGGTCAGCAGTTCGAAACTACCAGCTGCTCCGCGGGAGAAAGATGAGGCTTTCTACTCCCGTAAAGATTTACACCCTCGGAAACCTTGTACAGGGTCACTATGGGTCGGAACCGACTCGACGGCACTTAACAACAACAATGACTCCAAACCTTTTCTTGCACTAAGATGCAGCCCAACAAGAACCATATGCACCTGTTCCGAGTCACCTACAAATTCCACTTAAGACTTAAATGACGGGAAATGGTCTTGTTTCTAACCCGAGTACTGCCTGTACTCTTCCTCCAACACCCTCAACCACTGCCCCAACTCCAGGAGTAAAAGCTAAGAGGATTAAAATCAAGAACATGTGGAGGCAATTGGCTCTTGCAGAACTTTGAGGTTGGAAGCTCTTGCTGTCTTGGGGTCTTTCGGTGAGCCTGCTGTTCTAACACAGGTAAGCTCCATTATTTCTGGGGCCTGCCCACCTCGTAAACCTCCTCTCACTCAATGCCAGCCGTCTAGGCCTTCTTTGTGGGTCTCTGGAGAAGGAACACTCTCCTTTTTCCTTTCAAAGCACTGGTTTCGGGAGCATGTTTCCCAGATCATCCAGCGATGTAATGGAGCTTTTCTGATGTCTATTCCAGCAACCTATGTTACTTTGCACTCAGAATATTTTATTATTATCTATCTACTTGTTTCTCATCTGTTATCCCTTAAAATACTATAAGCTCCAGAAGACAGTCTGCTTGTTCCCTTTGTCTCCCTAACATGCCTCCTGTAGTACCCAACACAGAATTGCTGTTGTATCCTCGCAAGTTGATTTGGACTCATAGTGACCATTTAGGACAAAGTAGAACTGCAGTCTAGGGTTCCAAGGCTAGAATCGTCACAGAAGCATATTGCCTTATCTGTTTCCCATGGAGTGACTGGAAAACCGCCGGCCTTTTAGTTAGTAACTGAGTGCTTAACCATGGTGTTACCAGGGCTCCTTTTCCTACTCACAGCGAGGTATGACCGGTAAAACTGCCCATAGGGTTTCTGAGGAGCAGATGGTCAGGCCCATTCTGTCATAGGACAGCTGGTGGGTTTGAACAGACCTTTCTGTTAGAAGCCAAGCATTTCACCATTGGGCTATCAGGGTTCCTTTGGCACAGATGGAGAGTTGATAAATAGTTGGGCAGTGAATGTGGGTGAATGAACTGTCTTTTACCTTTGCAGTTACCTGAGTTTGCCCATAGTGCAGGATTGTTGTTTAGTGGTGTCAAGTCAGTTTCCATTCATAGGGACCCTGTATAGGGTTTCTGAGGCTGTAACTCTTTGTGGATGCAGAAAGACTCATCTTTCTCTTGTGGAGCAGCTAGCTGGTGGGTTTGAACCACTGACCTTGTGGTTAGCAGTCTAGTGTTTATCCTACAAAGTCACGGTGTTCCTAACAGTGCAGCATAAGGAGCCTAACAGACTCGTTTGGACACAACTTTCCAGATATTGACTTCAAGGGATCACATAGGAACGGACCATGAAGCCTTATCTGGTTTAGAGTTGTGGATCTCTTCTGATATTTAATAAAACTGACAGACTCTCTTTTTCAAGCAATATAAATATTACTCAAACTCTGCTTACAACTTGAGGGTTTGGTGACTCCTGGGAATGCAGGTCAAAAACCCCATGCCTTAAGAAAAACCAAGAGGACAAGGAGAGGAGTTGGAGAAGCAAGCCTTGATCCCAAAATGTCCTAGGTGGAACAAAATGGGCCCTGTGTGTGGCAAAGTTCTGAAAACTTCTTAGACACAGGCAAAAACCTTGAGGGAATGAGTTACTGGCGCTGGGAACTCAGGACCATAGTCTCAGGGAGCACCATGGGTAATTGGCACGGTCCACAAAGACAATGCTCTACATCCTATTTTGGTGATTCACAACAGAGGTGGTAAAAGCGCATGAGCAAGTGACCATCCAATGATTGGTCTCTTCCTCTCTGGAGGAAAGAAGACTGATGAAAATCAAAGACACATGGCAACATTAGTCCAGTGGACTAACAGATTACACAAATGTTAGAGTCCATGACCCAGAGAGCCGAAGAACTAGATGGTGCCCCGTTACCGCTACTAACTGCTCTGAAAGGGATAGCATCAGACAGTCCTAGATAGCGTGGGAGGAAGCTGAAGAACAAAACACAAAATCACAAAAAAGTCCAGATTTATTGATTAAATAAAGCTTGGTTGCGGTTTAGACCGACCTTGTAGACCAGCGTATTAGCCCACAAAGCCACCAACAGAGAGGTCTATAAGGAGCTCTGGTAGTGTAGTGGTTATGAATCGGGCTGCTAACCTCAGGGTCAGCAGTTCGAAACTACCAGCTGTTCAGCGGGAGAAAGATGCGGCTTTCTGCTTCTGTAAAGATTTACAGCCTCAGAAACCCTGTACAGGGTCGCTGTGGGTCGGAAACGACTCCATGACACATAACAACAACAACATAAGGAGTCCTGGTGTGGCACTGTAGGATAAGCACTGGACCAGATAGTTGGTTTGAACCTCAAGGTCAGCAGTTCAAACTCACCAGCTGTTTTGCAGAAACCCTTATACAGGGTTGCTATGAGTCGGGCAAAACTCGGTGGCATTTAACCTCGACAATAACGACAGTAGTATCATCAGGGAGGTACTCCGTGTACTTATCAACTATTTGACATCAAATGAACAGCGTTTGCCCACAGACAAACTTCAGAAAGTTTAGGAATGGAAACAGGAAACCCAGGCAGAAAGTGGGATAAGTGATGTTGCATTGTGGGTATTACAAACAATGACTTGAAACAAACTGTGTATGAATTGTTGAATGGAAAACTGAGCTGCTTTAAATCTTCTAAAATTAAAAAAGAAAAAAAAGGGACCCTGTTTAAATAACCTATTCCTCAGATTGCAAATTTTATTAAAAAGGGGAAAAACAAAACAAAAGAGCAGACATTGTTTCTAGCCCCATCTCTGTGAATTGCTCCTTCCCTCCCTCCTGAAATTCAGGATACAACTGATACTTTTGGAGGAGTAAGGGAAGTGCCTTGGCCAGGTCTGATAAATGTTTGTTGAATGCATGACTGACCCACTAGAGGGGCAGAATCCAAAAGCAATCCCTTCAGTCACTCCCTGTAGGGAGTTTCCCAGTCCTAGCTCTCTAAGTCTGCTCTGGGCCTCAGAGTCTCTGCAGGCAAACGGCGGCCCAGGGATGGGCACAGTAGCATTCTCACCTGCACAGCCCATAGTGCTAGGCTGGGAGGGGTGGGGGGAGGAGGGAGAGAGGAAGGGAGATAGGTGAAGAGGGTAGAAGGGGAGGAGGGAGGAGGAGGAAGGATGGGAGGAGCAGGAGGGCGGGCGGAGAGCGGCGGGGAGGAGTCTGCAAACTTTCCGTCCGAGGGCATTGTGGGAAGCAGCCATGGTCTGAAGTGAGCGCTCACCTGTCCACAGAGCTGCTCCGGCACTGGCCTCTCGCCATCACGGTCTGCGAGCTCCCAGCTTGTCCTGCGGAAGACATGGTGAGTGTGGGTGGGTAGGCGTGGGCTGGGGAGAAGGCCTCCCGGGAGGCACCTGCAGCAGGCGGCTGGCTGGGGTGCAGATCACGGAAAGTGCGGGCGCGCTGGAGCAGGAGGGGCGCCTGCCCGGGGCTGTACCAACACCCGGTGGTGGCGCGGCTTCATTCATTCCTTTAGCCGGTGGGGCTGAGCGTTTAGTCTGTACCAGGTGGCCCAGGCGGCAACTCTAGAGACAGGATTGAGGAAGACTTCTTGGAAGAGGTGACCCTCTAGCTGTCAGAGGGTAGTCCCAGAGGGGTGCTGCTGGTTGAGGGAACAAGGGGAACAAAGGCCTAGGAGAGAGGCGTTGAAGGGGGAGAGGTAGGTATGGAGGCGCTTCTAAGTGAGGATGTTGTTGTGTTGAGTGCCGGCGAGTCGATTCCGACCCATAGCGACCCTGTATAGGGTTTCCAAGGAGCGACTGGTGAGCTTGAACCGCTGACTTTGCGATTCAAAGGACTTTGCAGTCTGGCGCATTAACCCACATTGCCACACCAGGACTCCCAAGTGAGGATAGGGAGTGGGTTTATAGTCCACCTGGGTGGGGGGCTTTGGGAGGATTATAGTAAGAGAACTGACTTTATTGGCACTATACGATACTCTGTGAACCACAAGGTCGGCAGTTCAAACCCACCAGCTGCTCCTCAGAAACCCTCTGCAGGTTCCTATGAGTCAGAACCGACTGTGGCACTTAACGACAACGTATTTTTTTTCTTTTTCTTTAAAGTTTTTATTGTGAATTGAGTGAGTTTACAGGGCAGATTATCAGTTTTACATTCAATAAATCATATGCTTTGTTTCATTACAATGATTATAATTCTCTCCATGTACCATAAATTAATGTATTTCTCGCTATTCATTTTAGCTCTTTTTTTTTTAACACTCAGGCATATATAATAATTTACACCACCAAAGGGCGCATTCTGCAAGCCGCTACCTCTTAGTCACCAGCTCTTAGTCCCTCTCTTTCCATGAATCTAGAGTCCTCAGCTGCTCTCCATGTCCCCATCTCTGGTGTCAGTGACAACATACTTTAAAAAGATCCTGGTGGTATTGTAGGATAAGCACTGGACTGCTAACTGCAAGGTCGACAGTTCAAATCCACCAGCTAGTCACTCTGTGGGAGTTAGATGAGGCTTTCTGCTCCCTTAAGATGTATACCCTCGGAAAGCTCACACAGCGTGTCTCTGTGAGTGGGAATCGACTGGATTGCAGCGAGTCTGGGAATTGGTTGTTGGTGGGTTGTAAGGGGAAAATCAAGGTAGAAGCAGGAAGACTAGACTCACTTCCTAGGAACAGAACTGAGACCTGCACTCGGTGGCCCATGTGGGTTGTGAGAGGGAGGAATGGATTGCCTAGTAAAATGGTGGCATACTGGACACCTGGACAGGAAGACCTCAAAAGCCAGCTCCTAGGTGAAGATTGCGGAAGCACCCATCGTTTGTTGTGGGTTCCGTGTAAATACAGCATCATGCAAAAAGAGGCTGTAAATAATGGAACAGCTCGCCTGGCTTGCTCAGGTTTCCCAAGGAACAAGGTGACAGTGTGGCCAGCTCGTCAGCATCATTTGCCTGACACAAAGTAGAATTAGGCCCCGAGTTTCTGACTCAGCAGAGGATCACTTCCACCAAACTCCAGGTACAACCTGGAGTGTTACTTTATTCTTGCTGGTGTTGTAAACTGATTCATAAAGTTGATAGGAAATTTGTGAGTTTTTTGTGCTTTTCCATTGGGCCTTGCTGAAGGGGACTTGGGATAAGTCAAACGGATGCTCAGCTCTGGTATCCATTATTTCATTCATTTTCATTATTTCATTCATCCCGAAGAGGTCAAACATTATTCTCCCTGCATTGGTTCCTGCTCTGACCTGTTTTAGCAGGTTGACCTGGGAGAATTCCTTGACCTCCCTGTACAAATTGCACATTTGTAAAATGAAGATGAGAATTGTGCCTAACTCCTAAGGCAGTGGTTCTTAAAGTGGCTTGGGGACTTCTGGGAATCATTAAGACCTTTAAGGAAACCCCCAAGATCAAAACTATTTTCCTAATGGCACTAAGACATGACTGTCCCCATTCCCCTTATTTTACCTGTAAGTGTAGTAAATGTTCTGGCATTTTCTTGAGGCTATGTAACCTAGGATAGTCTAACAGACTGAATGCAGAAGCAGGAGAATCGAACTGCCTGCTTTTGCTGTTGTTGTTAAGTGCCATTGAGTTAGTTCTGATCCATAGTGACCCTGTAGAGGGTTTCCGAGGGCCTGCTGGTGGGTTTGAACTGTCAACCTTCAGTTTAAAACTGACCTTGAGGTCTAGTTGCACATTATTCTGCAGGGCCACACACCAGGGATGGAATGCTTAGTAAAGTGTAAGTCATGTTCCGGGTGTGGCCCTGTAGGTTAATGCGCTGGACTGCAAAGTCAGTTTGAACTAAAAGGTCAGCAGTTCAAGCTCACCAGCCACTCCTTGGAAACCCTGTACAGGGTCGCTGTGGGTGGGAACTGACTTGATGGCACTTAACAACAACAATGTATGTACAGTGTAGTTCCTGGGAAGAAGTAGGGTGACATCACACTTGCTACTGGGGTGTGTGCTGTCTTTCTAACAGTTTGCTTACTGCAAAACAAATGCTGAAAGCTACTTTTACTTTTTACCTTTTTATATAAAAGTGAAAATTCCCTTTGATTTTTTTTTTCCAGTTACTGTTAACAAGTAACTGAAAAATGTAGGTCTTTAGTAAAAATGAAGTGGCATAAAGCGAGCATTTGAAAAGAGGAGTACACCTGTAATCAATCATTCTCTTGCGTTACAGACCCACGTCTCATAATGCATATGCCTATGGAAAGAGGAATAGATTTACATATGTATGTTCTTGTTGTGAAGTGCTTTTGAGTTGCTGCTGACTCATAGTGACCCTGTATAGGATTTCCAAGGAGTGACTGGTGGGTTTCAGCCTCCAACCTTGCAAGTAACAGTTCAGTGCTTATCCTACAGCTCCACACTAGGACTGTAGATTCCTATGCAGAGATTTTTTAAAGTGTCATTTAAAATCTGATTCTAGAGAGCGATTTAGCCAGTCTGAACTGAGGACATTTATTTATCAGAATTCAAATTAAATTTAAAACAGTACACGTGTTTCCTAAATCAGGTGATGTTTCCCATAATTCTAACCTCACTGTACTGCATTCAAACAGGTAAAGTGCACAGATGTCTCCTTTGAATGAGAATGCATATAAAGTTGTGGAGGGTGAGGGTGGGATCCTGCCCCCATGTGCCCTGCTTCCCATGCAAAATATCAATCCTAATAGCTGAGGCATAATGAATTGTAATAAGTATGTAGTAATTGTTGGCTGCTTATGTTTTACTTGGCGGGTGAAGTATGAGGGAACTTCCAAAAATTTGCGGAAACATGGAATGAAAAGATAATGGGAATTTTACACTTTTTGAGGCTTCTCAGAGTCTACTAGAGTATGTCTTCTGAGGATGGTGTGTGCCTTGCCAGCACTTACTGTGTTTCTTGGAGATAAGGGACACCAGCTGGAAATGGCTGGACCCCTTTGTGATGCCCCATTATCCGAAGATCCACAGAAAGCACTCCCCACATGTTTCAAACAAACACAGAGAGATTGGCTCCCTGCCAGGATTGTTAAGGACTCTTAGTGGCACAACTGTTAAGAGCTCAGTTGTTAACCAAGGTTTGCAGTTTGAACCTACCTAGCTGCTCCACAGAATAAAGACCTGGCAATCTGCTTTGTAAAGATCACAGCCTAGAAAACCTTATGGGACAATTCTGTTTGGTCACATGCACTCACTCACTATAAGTCAAAATTGAGCTAAGGGCAACGAGAAGATACATTTGGGTTCCCATCCCTCATTTTTCTGGGCAATACTGTCAATTGCTAAGACTTTTACATGGTGTTATACTAACAACAGAAGGAAACAGTGAACTGTGTACTTGACACATTGTATTTTCAATGTATATTCTGTTGGTCCCTGAATTACTTTACTATGGAGTAAGGTATAACACACAAAGCTGTTCCCCTCACCCCTGTGCGTGCGCGCAGACACACACAAACACACACACACACACACACACACACACACACACACACACACAGAAATACACAGAAAAAACTCTAATAGTCGCCAAAGTTAGCATGTCTTGGTATCGCCATGAATCAGTCCTTCAGTTTTATTTTGACTCTGTAGAATCAGCACTAGACTGCACACCACAAGATTGGCAGTTCAAACCCACCAGTTACTCCTTGAAACCCTATACAGGGTCGCTATGAGTTGGAACTGACTCACTGACACTTAACAACAACAACATAGCCAGAAGGAGTCCTAGTGTGACACTGTAGGATAAACACTGGGCTGTTAACCACAAGGTTGGTTGTTCAAACCTACCAGTTGCTCCTTGGAAACCCTATAAGGGTTGCTGTGAGTTGGAACTGACTTGATGGCACTTTACCAGCAACAGCTTAATTACAAGTTCTCCTAGAGATCCCGCAATTTCATTGTACTTTAATTGTTCTCCTGAGTTCTATGTTTTTGTTCCTTAAACTTTTTATAGTGAATGGTACTGTAAGATCGGCACTGGACTGCGAATCATAGGTTGGCAGTTCACATCCACCAGCTGCTCCTTGGAAACCCTATACAGGGTCACTATGAGTTGGAATTGACTCGATGGCACCTAACAACAACAACTAACAAATTGAGTGACGTTTATAGAACAGATGCTCAGTGTTGCATTCAACAAATCATACACTTGGTTTCATCTCCATGATTGCATTTCCCACAGTGTAACATCTCTTATTCCACGTCTTCCCTAGGTTTCTTGTCTCCATTCCTCCTCCTTCCCAACCCTTCTGAAGTACGTCCTGTGTAAGTTCTGCCCTCTGATCTCAAACTGGTGACCATTCTATTGTGTGTGGACCTCACACATGTTGTCGTGTCCTCTACGCACATACCTATTGTTTGACTGAAACTTTGATGAGCGCTGTCTTTCTTGCCTCTCTAATCACCTTGCTTGTTGTGGTTAAGTGCCATGGAGTCGGTTTCCACTCATAGCTTGCTCACTGTTCTTATTCTCCGAAGAACATACACAGATATCAGAGGCAGATGTTGCTAAAATTTTCTCAGTGGTATCCTAAACTTAGCCCCCTGAGCAATGTTCTTCTAGTGTAGCTGCTAATAATAGGGTAAGTTGAGAATTTTCAGAGTGGAAAGGGAGTTCTGACAGTTTTTTGAGTTAGATGTGGAATGCCATTGAATGCTAGGAGGAAGCTGTCTTGAAAAACGATTTTGCATGGTCACAGCGTTTGAGTTGGAAAACTTTCTGAGTGGTAGAGTTGGTGTCTTTACTCTTTCAGTCTACATTAGTGACATTTTGAAGGTAGATAGCCACCAAAAAACTGGGAGCAGTTGGTTTTCACTCACAGTAACCCTGTAAGACAGACTAGAACTGTCCCAGAGGGTTCCCAGGACTATAAAGTTTTAGGGAAGCATCTTTCTTCCACAGAGTAGATGGTGGGTTTGAACTACCAACTGTTCAGTTAGCAGTTGACGTCTTTAACCACTGTGCCACCAGAGCTCTTTGGTTTATTCAGCATTGTTGTTGTTAAGTGTTGTCTAGTCAGTTCCATCTCATAGCAACCCTACATATGGTATCTGAGGAGTGGCTGGTAGGTTTGAACTGCTGATCTTTTGGTTGGCTGTCCATTGGTTGATCCTACAGT
>NW_006408562.1:15003029-15005002 GCF_000296735.1 Chrysochloris asiatica | reverse complement strand
GCAAGGTCAGCAGTTCGAAACTGCCAGCTGTTCCAAGGGAGAAAGATGAGGCTTTCTGCTCCCATAAAGATTTACAGCCTCGGAAACCCTGTACAGGGTCGCTATGAGTCGGAACCGACTTCACGGCACATAACAACAACAACATTGGTAAGTCCATGGAGCCCTGGTGTAGCTCAATAGGATTAGCACTTGACCTCAAGGTCTGTTAGAAACTCATGGTCGATGGTTCAAACTCACTTGTTGCTCCTTGGAGACCCCATACAAGGTTGCAATGAGTTAGAATGTATGCAATGATGCTTAACAACACTGGTAAGTTCAAATATCAAAATTCAGTCTTAAAATTGCTAAACCAGATAGCATCTTGCTTTTCTGTCCCATCTTGGCAAGTTGCAGAATGTCTGAGTCGAGGGTATGGAGCCCAGTCAGAACATTTGGAGCCGTGAGCAGAGCTGGCTGACTGTAATAGCTCATCCATCCCAGCCCTTGCTCGCCTGAGGAGAGAGGTCATTTGTCCAGCCAGTTCCACCGGTCTCTGGCTGCTTCTGGAGACAGTTTTGCCTGGGAGAGAGCTTGGGCGCCTTATCCATCCCCCAGTGTTTGGTTTCAAATGGGTGTTTCTGCTGAAGGCATTGTCTCCCTACATACCTATATATTCTGGGACTGAACTCTGACCCCAGGAGGCCTCTGGCTTCCCCTTTACCCCCTTGTTCTCCTGCTCGCTAGTATTTGGCAGCCTAGCTCCTGCCCACTATTTCCCCATTTGTGTAAAATATGGAGACATAATGTCTGCAGATAAACCCCAAACCTTCAGAAACAGACACAGGAAACAGTGATTGTTTCTGGGAAGGATATCTGCTCTGGTTAAAAGATGCGCTTCTTATTGTATTTTCTGTCATACTCTTCAGTTTTTCTTATTTTTATTGTATTTTCTGTCATACTCTTCAGTTTTTCTTATTTTTATTGTATTTTCTGTCATACTCTTCAGTTTTTCTTATTTGCATGTGATCTTTTTATTTTAGGAGTGCTTACTTGATTTGTTCTTTAAATTATCATTTGGGTGAAAGTTTACAGAACAAATTAGTTTTCCATTCAGCAACTTATACACGTTTTGTTTCATAACATTAGTTGTAATTCTTTCAAGGTAACAACACTCTTTCGTTTCCTCTCTGGGTTCCCCATTTCCATTCACCCGTCTTTCCTGTCTTTCCTGACCCTTCCTCATTTCTGAGCTTTGTTTTTTGACAAATGCTCCCCTTTTGGTATGTTGTGGTTGACTCTTTTGGGGGGGTTACATTCCTCATGAGTGTTGTTGTTATCCAGTGCCTTCAAGTCAGTTCTGACTCATAGTGACCCTGTGTAGGGTTTTCAAGGAGTGGCTGATGGGGTTGCCGCTGACCTTGTGGTATTAGTCCAGTGCTTATCCTACAGTGCCACACCAGGACTGTTCACTTTATAGACCTGATTGTAATTTGGCTGCAAGGTGATCCCTGGGGGTGGGTTAGGTGCATGCAATACATTTTAAATAACAACAACAACAACAAATATATTATCACATGACTTCATCAGCAAAAGTGTTTTGATTTTCCCTTATGCTTTGTAGCATCTCTGCTTCACTTCTTAGACTTGGTGAGTCTGGAATTGGGAGGGAAGCAGAAGGGTTCTATTGAAACACACACTGCTCTCATCCCTGAGCGTTTTCTAGCTCTTTTTCCCACTCACTCAGGACTGATCTGCCGGGGACTGGCCTCGACACAGGAACTTGGTTCACGAGGTGGGGATACCTGGCGGCAATAGGGATAGCAAAAGAGACACAGAGACGCAAAGAGAGAGACAAAGAGACACCCTGAAACCAGAGTGGATGTGGGACTGGCATTAGGCAGATCCTGCATTGCAAACATCTCAGCCAGGAAGGTCATAATACCCTGCATAGTAAACATCTTGGCTAAACAGGCAGTATGGTTGCAATGCTGGAT
>NW_006408562.1:14981694-15002371 GCF_000296735.1 Chrysochloris asiatica | reverse complement strand
CCTGATTGCATCTTTCTCTCTGCAAGGGAACTAAGAATAGCTAAAGGGGGACAATGTGATCTAAATTTCTCACTTCAGTGACTAGAAAAGGGCTTGTGATAATGAGGTGCAATCATATTTCTAGTAGGTTCACAGGAATGAACCATTAAAAACCGAGTGGCCTGTCAGATTGGCTGGGTTGGCCTCTCTGTGTGTTCATTTGACAGCTGAAGATTCTAGCAAGATTAAGAAAGTCGGGGAAACAAAAAGCAAAGCAACTCCACTGCCAACTGCCAAATAAAACAACCGTCTCCTGCACCTCTGACTCATAGTGTCTCCGTACAGAGCTTCCGAGGCTGTAAATCTTTTTGGAAACAGAAATCCTCATCTTTCTTCCATAGAGCAGCTGGTTGGTTTGAACTGCTGACCTTTTGCTTAGCCTGCAGCACCATCAGGGCAGAACCCCAAAACCAAGGCCACTGCCATTGAGTTGATCCGACTCTTAGTGACCAGACAGAGGTTCCAAAATGATCCATCTTTACGGGAGCAAACAAACTTAATACTCTCCCAGGAAGTAGCTGATGACTTTGGATCACTGATGACTTTGCATTAACAGTCCAATGTCTAACTCACAGTGCCACCAGGTCTCCATACCAGGGCAGGAAGTACATGTCAATTTTGATGACAGATTCAGATCATCACTGAATTGTTCTATTCCAAATTTCAGTCTGCTGTGCAGCCCCCAACCCTCCCAACAACTTCAGTTCTTACCCACCTCGTATCTTTTACCTGCAACCCCACAAATGTATTACAGAGCCTTTTCATAATACAGATGAAGTGGGGAGAGATTGGAGTAAAATTAATCTTAAACACAAGTGTCAGAATTCCATCTGGTCACAGAAAATGCTGTTAGATATCTCTGTCTTGTAAATATTGATCTACATGTTCCATATGGAAATGACACAAAGAACACTTTGTAGAGCTCTTCATGCTGGTCTCCCATGTCACGTGTTCACTTATCCAGGATGGGTGTCAGTGCAGTGTGATGGAGCAGAGAGTCAGGGAATGCCAGCACCCCATCCGTCCACCTTCTGGGTAGCTCTTTGAACTCTCTTATCACTTCAACAGGTTACCTGAGGATGGAGTAAGATATTCCAGCTGCGTGCCTACCATGGAGCCTGGCATTCCACAGAGGGTTGGTTGTTTTTAAAAAGAGAAATAGGAGAAAAATCTAATGAAAAGAAATTTCAGCCTGGTCCATATGCTGTTTCTCCACTGCCCAGAAATTGATTTCAAACAGATGAAATACAACTATTATCAGAGATTACAAACGTCAGGGGGATAGGGGAAGGTAAAATGAATAAAGCACAACCTAGTTACCATCGATTGTATTGTGACTCATGGTGGTTCCATATGTATCAGAGTAGACATGTGCTCTGTAGGCTTCTAAAGAACTGATTTTTCAGACGTGTTTTGCCAGAGCTTTCTTTTGAGTCACCTCTTGGTGGACTCAAACTGTCAACCTTTTGGTTAGCAGCCGAGAGCTTAGGAGGAAGGCAGGGGTTACAGTAATATATCTATATATTTATCCTAAATGTGGTTCAAAAGACTGTGTATGTACAGAAACCGTCTTTCAGTTCATAAGTTCTTACCTTCACTTCTTTGCTAAGAAGTCAAGCCTGCTCTTTTGACTGTGAGTGCATTAGAGAGGAGTCTTGCCATTCAGGATACACTGGGCCTCATGCTTTTTATATCATAAGAATTAAGATAATCTAGTTTATATCTCTGGTAGCGTAGTGGTTATGAATTGGGCTGCTAATCTCAAGGTCAGCAGTTCAAAACTACCAGCTGTTTCATGGGAGAACGATGAGGCTTTTTCTGCTCCCGTAAAGATTTACAGCTTCAGAAGCTCTGTACAGGGTTGCTGTGAGTTGGAACTGACTCCATGGCACATAACAACCACCACCACCAGTCTGTATCAAGGGAGCGTGGTGGGCACCATATGATAAGCACTGGATTAACAGAACCACAAGGTCCGCGGTTTGAGCCTGCCAGCCACTTTGTAGGAGAAAGATGAGGCTTTCTGCTCCCACAAAGATATAAAAGGTTTGGAAACCCTATACAGGGTCATTATGAGTCAGAACCAACTTGACACAAACAAGTTTGTGTCAAGGTACCCTGGTAGCATAGTGGGTTATGTGTAGAGCCACTACATGAAGGTCAGCAGTTTGGGTCCACCAGTGGCTCCACTGGAGAGCAATGAGGCTTTCTGCTCCGTAGCATAGTGGTTATGAATCGGGCTGCAAACCGCACGGTCAGCAGTTGGAAACTACCAGCTGTTCCGCAGGAGAAAGATGAGGCTTTTTGCTCCCGTAAAGATTAACAGCCTCAGAAACCCTGTACAGGGTCGCTATGAGTTGGAACTGATTCCACGGCACATAACAACAACAACATACAGGGTCTCTGGTATGGCACTGTGGGCTAATGCCACAGACTGCAAAGTCATGTGAACTGCAAGGTCGGTGGTTCAAGCTCACCAGCTGTTCCTTGGAAACCCTATACAGGATTGCTATGGGTTGGAATTGACTCATTGGCACTTAACTGTTAAGAGTCGAAACGGTCTCGGTGGCAGTCCATATTAACTATCCTTGTAGGAAATAAGGGAGAAAACGCAGCTTTGAAGGTATAACAAGAGAGGCTCATTTCCGATAGACCCCTTGAACTTGGTCAGTGGTGATGCCACATAGGCGTCTCATACCTCGTAATACCATTTGGGCAGGCTTCTATGTCACTGTATAATGGCTCTGGGGACAGATTTTCAATGATGTTGAGTAGGCTATATTAGGAAAAAAATGAAATTTCTTAATAAACATTGAAGTGACCATTTCCATTCAGGGTGCTGAGTTTTTCAAATTAAATACAGCTTCTTGATCGAAGTTGCTCCTGACCACCAAAATAGTCACATGAAAGATCAAATAAGCATCATGATGAAATATGAATAGGATCCCAAATTATTAACACTTTCTTCAACTTTAAAGTTGTACCGGGAATTGCCTGAAACTTCCCAATATTTCCAGTGCCTTTTTTTTCTGTCCTTGGGATGATTTGAAACAGTACAAAAGACCGGTTTGTCGCCTCTCCAAGTATCCCAGGAGAAAACCCAATTAGAGGCATATTTATTAACAGAAAATTAAACTCACAGGAATAATTGAATATTCAAGTTGATTATTCTACACAGGGGAATGAAAAAATGGAGAAAGAGTACAAGACTCACTTTTCAGACTTTGTGTTCTTAATTGGGAAAGCTAGTAGAAAACAAAACCCCACAAGAACACATCAGACAGTTCTTGATCACAAGAAACTTCTTACAACCTAGCATATCTCAGTTAGTATTGGAGAGAATAAACATGGGAAGACATTTCTTGCAATTTAGCAAATCTCTGTTAGTATTAGAGAGACTAATTAAACATGAGAAGATATTTCTTACAATTTAGCAAATCTCTATTAGGAAGGGAATGGATAATTAAACTCCGACTGTGTTGTTCACATTATATAATGTAGGAATGCAGTGGAGGAGGAGATGGGAAGGACTTCTGGAGAGATGGGCCTGGGCTGAGCTCAGAGAATGGGTGGCTTTGCTTCAGCTCCTCAGGAAAGATAGTAGTAGGTATGTTTTGCGGAGGAGTAATAACAAGGAGCTCTGGTAGCGTAGTGGTTACGAATCGGGCTGCAAGCCGCAAGGTCAGCAGTTCGAAACTACCAGCGGTTCCGTGGGAGAAAGATGAGGCTTTCTGCTCCCGTAAAGATTTACAGCCTCGGAAACCCTGTGTAGGGTCGCTATGAGTCAGAACCGACTCCACGGCACATCACAACAACAATAACAATATAAGCAGTTGCTGTTAGGTGCTGTCAGGTCAGTTCTAACGTGTATTAATTCCGTGCCGGGTTTCTGAGAAGCTGTTTTTGGTTAGTAGTGTAATGCTTATTCTACAGCACCATACCAGGACACCATAATAAGCAGAGGCTGTCATTATTGAGACAATGCGAATGCTGGAGGAGAATGTTGATGGCAAGGAACCGGTTTCTTCTAATTTTAGTTTAATTGTATACAAAATGTGAATGATCAGTTCAATGTTGTTGTTGTTGTTATGTGCCGTGAAGTCGGTTCCGACTTCTTGTAAGAGGTACAACCAGAATGCTCCTTAGAAGCCAGGATAGTGAGACTTGTCTGTCATACTTTGGATGTATTGTCAAAACAGTCCCTGGAGAAGGACCTCATGCTTGGTAGAGAGTCAGCGAAAAATAGGAAGACCCCTACAAGACGGATTGACACAGTGGCAGTGGGCTCTAGTGTAAAAATTGTGAGGATGGATGGCACAGGCCTGGGTGGTGTTTTGTTCTATTGTGTACAGAGTCACTATGGGCTGGAACTGACTCGATGGCGCCTAACAACAACAACAACAACAACAACAACAACAACAACATAGCATTAATATATGCCACTTTGAAGGCGATACTTCTTGGATTGACGATCCTGAGACATATTCAGGAAAGGTTATACATCTATCTACTCTTTTTACAGGGAACCTTTTTCTTCTTGAGTCTCCCATCTGCACCCCATGTCTCTCCTTTTCAAACTCCACCCTCCAGTCAATCTCAACTAAGACATGATTTACCCGTATTACCCACAAATTGAGATTTCTCACAAGTGGATTTTCTAGGTAACTGAACGCACACCTTTCCCCCCTTTAATTTTAGGATTAAAAAACGAATGCCCTTCTTAAGGATTGAGAACAGCCAACAACAGATTCAGACGTTATTTTCTGAATGTGTTGGAATCAGAAGTTAAGCTGGCCTAATGCTAAGTTGTTGATCCATGTGTGTTTGTATTGCTGTTGCTCAGGAGTGAGACTCTTCCTTAGTATAACTTCCATGTGGTTTGTTCTGAATTGAATTGTATCCACCAAAATACATATAGTACTATCTGTCTGTACTTGTGGATGAGATCCTATTAGGAAATTGGTGTTTCTTTTGCTATTCTTATGAGGCCATACCAAAGGTGGGTGACTTCCTTGACCGAATTGCTTCTGAGTTTTCAAAGAGCAGAGCACACACAGATACACAGGGGAAGATGCAGCCAGCCAATGGAAGAAGAGTCATTTGTAAGTCTAGGAACAACAAACATTGGTGGCAGAGTTCTGATGTGCTACTGTAGGATAAACACTAGTCTGCAAACTGTAAGATTGGCAGTACAAACCCTCCAGCTGCTCCTTGGAAACCCTATACAGGGTCACAATGAGTCAATATTGACTTGATGGCAATTAACAAACATCAACAACCGTTGTTATTAATGACGTCAAGTTGGTTCTGACTCATAGTGACCCTCTGCACAACAGAACCAAACCCTACCCGGTCCTGCACCATCTTCAGACTCATTGCTATGCTTGTTTCCACTGCTGCTGCCCCTGGGCCAATCCATCTCATTCGGGGTCTTCCTCTTTTTTGCTGACCCTCCATTTTACCAACCATGATGTCCTTCTCCAGGGTCGGGGTCCTCCTGATACATGTCTGAAGTATGAGAGACAGTCTCCTCATCCTGGCTTCTAAGGAGCATTCTGTCTGTATTTCTTCTAACACAGATTTGTTTGTTCTGGCAATCCATGGTACTTTCAATATTCTCCTGCAACACTATAACTCAAATGAATCAATTCTACTGTCTTCCTTATTTATTGTCCAACTTTCACATGCATATGAGGCCATTGGAAGCACCATAGTTCTCAAACTGACCTCTTTGTTCTTGAACGCATTAAAGAGGTCTTGTACAACAGATTTGCCTAATGCAATGTGTTGTCCGATTTCTTGACTGCTGCTTCCATGAGTACAGATAGTGGATCCAAGAAAAAATGGAGTCTTTGACAACTTCAGTCTTTCTCCGTTGATCTTGATGTTGTTTATTTGTCCAGGTGTGAGAATTTTTGTTTTCTTTGCATTGGGTTGTAATTTATTCTAAAGGATATTAGCTTCCAGCAAGCAAGATTGTGTCATCTTCAAATTACAGGTTGTTAATGAGCCTCCCTCCAAACCTAGTGCTATGTTCTTCTACACACAGTCCAGATGTTCTGATTATTTGGTCAGTGAGTAGATTACGTATGATAAAGGTGATGCACACCTTTCCCGATTTTAAAACATGCAACAGCCCCTTCTTTTGTTTAAAGGACTGCCTCGTGTTCTATGTACAGGTTCCACATGAGCACAATTACGTGTTTTGGAATAGCCGTTTTTCGCAATGGTATTCAGAGTGTATCATGATCTACGCAGTCAAAAGCCTTTGCATAGTCAATAAAGCACAAGTAAACATCTCTCTGGTATTCTGTGCTTTCAGCCAAGATCCATTTGACGTCAGCAATGATATCCCTCATTTCATGTTCTCTTTTGAATCTAGCTTGAATTTCTGGCAGATTCCTGTTGGTACACTGCTGTAACCGATTTTGGATTATCTTCAACAAAATTTAACTTGAGTGTGATCTTCATGTTGTTCGATAAATTCTTGTGTTCTGTAGGGATGCTGCATGTTTGGTGTCATCAAGAAAGTTAGTCCCACCAAAGTGACTAAAAATTATTGTCATTTACCCCCTCAGAAAACTTCATGCATTTTAACTAGTTGGCAGGTCTAATTAAAAAGAAAAGATGAAAAATGGAAGCTATTAAGTCTGTCTGCTTGTGACTGATACGCATATATGTTGTTTTTAAGTCTGTTGAGTTGGTTCTGACTCATAGGGAGCCTGTATAGGATTTCCGAGAGAGTGGCTGGTAAGTTTGAACCACCAATCTTGCAATTCAAACTGACCTTGTGGTCCAGTACTTATCCTCTAGTGCTACACCAGGAATCCTACATGGACCCCAAATGGGCCAGTAGTGGGTGTGGTTCTGGTGGTCACTGGGCTGTAGTCACCACAGTAAGAGGGACTGTGCTCTGGAAAATGCTTATTCATAAAGTTGTCCATCCTTAATTATGTCAACTTGTTTGTCTTTAGTTGCTGTTGATTTGGTCCAACTCATGGAGACCCCCTGCACAACTGAAAGAAACAAAACTGTACATATAATTGTAAGAAGTCCACAGATGCCCCTTTTCCTTTCAGATTATCCTTGGGTCTTTATTTTACTTGGACCTTAGGGATTCATGGACTCCAACCTGGCTTCAATATCTAGCCTTGTGTTCTTTACCTTGATAATTATGATGTTCTTGTTGTTAAGTGCCGTCGAATTGGTTGAAACCTATCACAACCCTGTATAGGGTTTCTAGGAACAGCTGGTAAACTTGAATCGCCAACCTTGCAGTTCAAATCAACTTTGCAGTCCAGCACATTAACCCACAGCACCACACTAGGACTCCGATAACTATAGAGAGGTCTTTTAAGTGTCAACAACTTAATTTTAAAATTAAGCCTAGGTCTGTGGATTCAATAATATAGTGTGTGTAAATAACAAATGGGTCAGACGTTTGAACCCACCAATTGCTCCATGGGAAAAGGATTTGTAGTCTGCTTTCATGAAGATTACAGCTTTAATGACCATATGGGGTATTCTACTCTATCCTATCTAGTCACTGAGTTGGACTCCACTCAGCGACTGTGGGTTTTGCTTTATTTTGGTCTAGAAGAGGCTCGCATGGTATCACCGGTACCACCATCAACAGGGCATACTTATGAAGACTGTCATTGGCTGGGGACAGCGTGGATGGTAGGAAGACCACAGCCTGTAGAGTTAGGTTTGTACTAGAACACCTGCCTGCCATTTGCTAACCTTGAACTCACTCCTTGACAGATATCATGAAGACACCTGTCCCAGGCTTCCCATCAATCCTGTCTCTTGCTCATGGTAGTTGTGATGATTATTTCATCATTTCCTTCTCCTCTAAGTAATGGTTTATGTTCATGGCCTGGAACCCTGACTTTGCTTAAAGAATGTCCTGTGATCCCTTGATTTGTTTCTGACCAGTGACCACTTTTTATCAGATGTCTGGGGCTGAAAAGAATAGTCATCAACTGTCTGGCATAGAGATGTGTCATCAAATCAAGTACAGTTGACCCTTGAACAATGCCTGGGTTAGGGGTACTGGCCTCCTGCGTAGTAAAAGAAATCACATGTAATTTGCAGCTGACCGTTGAGTAACATGGGTTTGAACTGTTTGGGCCCATTTACAGGCAGATAAGTATTTAGAAATGGTTTGCTTCACACAGCGTTTTAAGTGGCTTGCTCACTGTAATAGCTGAAGCTGCATATAAACGGGTCCCACAAAGGGCAAACCCATGTTGTGCAAGGGTCGGCTTTATATGATGTGGTGGTTATGTGCTGTGGAGTTGGTTCTGACTCATAACAACCCTGTACAGGGTTTCCAAGGTTGTAAATCTTCATGGGAGCAGAAAGCTTCATCTTTCTCCTGCGGAACAGCTGGTAGGCTTTATATGATTCTACATTCCTAATTAAACCTCTTTAACCAACCATTGGTAAAGTCCATTCTGGTATTATTTTGTTCTTTGGAATGTTAAGTAACATAAGGCTTTTGTGCTTGGATTATTTACTATTGTTGTTGTTGTTGTTGTTAAGTGCCATTGAGTCGGGTCCGACCCATAGCGACCCTGTACAGGGTTTCTGAGGGTGTAAATCTTTACGGGAGTAGAAAGCCTCATCTTTCTCCCGCGGAGCGGCTGGTAGTTTCGAACCACTGACCTTAGGGTTCACAACCCGATTCGTAACCACTACGCTACCAGAGCTCTTTATTTACTATAGAGTTTTAAAAATGAGAATTTTTAAGAAAGTAAGAACCACTACTTAAGTTTTTCTTATAAGGTTCACATATTAGATTGATTTTACAGATCTGTGCATCATTTGAGATGCGTGTCCGTCCCTAGACCTCAGAAATCGTAAACTTAAGAGGGTTTGTTGTTACTGTTCTTTAGGAGGGATAGTGACTGCTATCTTGGGAGTGGGTCAGACCCTAAAGAATCATTATTTGAGTATGTCTGAAATTAATTAACTTAGCTGCTCTGTTTTCCTTGAATAGCATCCAGAATCATAACCCAGGGAAGGATTCTCCTAGAATTAGCTCTTCCTCATCTTCCTCCCAAAGAAAATGCCATGGAGTGGAACTCACACCACAGATTTACCAAGCAAGGAGAACTGATGACTGTGTGGCCTTAGCTTCACAGCAAATGATACTTTCAAGGTTCCCTACACATTTATATAAAATTCATACTGTTTTCAGAATCAGTAATAGTGCTTTACTAACTGTTCAGGCTGGAGTTGTGCCTCCCCAGAATCCTAATCCCGTGGGTGTACTCAGATTGTCAGGATATGTCCTGTACATAATCACTGTTGAATTATATAAAGAGCAACAGAGACACAAAACAATCATACACAAACTGAAGAAGGCAGATGTCATGTGAGGACTGCCAAGGAACCAAGGAATATCCACCTTTACCAACAAGGAAGGCATTAACAGGGCTTTTAGCCCCCAAAACTCTGAGGAAATTAAATTTCAGTCTTCCAAAGCCCCCTACTTATAGTATGGAAGGAACTCTGGTAGTGTAGTGGTTACGAGTCAGGCTACTAACCTTACGGTCAGCAGTTTGAAACTACCAGCTGTTCTGTGGGAGAAAGATGAGGCTTTCTGCTCCTGTAAAGATTTACAGCCTCGGAAACCCTGTACAGGTTCGCTATGAGTCGGAACCGACTCCACGGCACTAACCACCACCATTACCACCACCACCACCACCACCACTTACAGTATGGAATCCTGGTGTGGCACTGTGGGTTAATAATGCACTGGACTGCAAAGTTGTTTGAACAGTATGTAAGGTTGGTGGTTCAAGCTCACCAGCTGCTCCTAGGAAACCCTATCCAGGGTTGCTATGGGTCAGAACTGACTCATTGACACTTAACAACAACAACTTACGGTATGGCACTGCAAGGTGGTTTGAATCAAAAGGTGAGCAGTTCAGACTCCCTAGCCACTCCCTGGAAACCCTGTATAGGGTTGCTATGAGTTGGAAC
Source organism: Chrysochloris asiatica (assembly GCF_000296735.1). Taxonomy (NCBI): domain Eukaryota; kingdom Metazoa; phylum Chordata; class Mammalia; order Afrosoricida; family Chrysochloridae; genus Chrysochloris; species Chrysochloris asiatica. The sequence continues at coordinate 14,992,339 of NW_006408562.1, read as the reverse complement.
CGACTAGATGGTACTTAAACAATAGCAACTTATGGTATTTGTATTACAGCAGCTTTGAGAATCTTCAGACACCAAATTGACAACCTGTGTTGTTATTATTAAGTGCTGTTGAGTTGGTTTCAACTCATAGAAACCCTGTATAGAGTTTCCAAGGAGCGGCTGGTAGGTTTGAGCCACCAACATTGTGGTTAGTAGTTCAGTGTTTACCCCACAGTTCCACATCAGGAGTCCTGACAACCTTATTGGTGAAATGAAATAAAATGTTAAATAACTTTCATTTATTCCTTCACCTGTGGATGTCTAGTACCCAACCACATTTTCCGATTCTGGGCTTTACTGGAAAGGTGTAATCTCACTGTAAGTGTATGCTACTACCTGGCGGGAACCTGTAAAACTGCATGAATCTGAAGAAGTGGGCCTCATCCCACCAACCCCAGCACTAAAGACCCCTGCTGACATATGTGTTTATAAAAACATGGCACCTGCCATTCTTCGCACAGCCCTCTATACTGGGTTTGGTAATTCAAGGCAATGGCCCCTCAGAACTCATAGACAATACTCACAGTTACGGAGTTTACTAGGGAAATTAACAGGTTACAATTCTGGGTCAGAAATGTTCAGGACATTGTTGTTCTAGTCAAATGCTGATAAATGCACATAGGGTACACCCCTCCACCATAAACTTTACCTTGAAGGTGGCACACATGCTAGCTCTGGTGGGTCAGCAAACCTAGTCTTCCCACTTACGTGCCTGGAGACACCTCACTCTGTAAGTCAGCTTCCTGCCCAGAGTCTGCTGACCTTGCTCCGTGGGCTGGGACGTCCACTGCTCTGCCCCATGCTCTGGTTCTTGGTTCTGCTGCTTGTCCACCACTTCCCTGGTGCCCCAGCTTTCTGTTCCTGGGTCAATGAGGCTCAGTGTGCAGAGATCTCTGGGTCTGAAGGAAGCGCTCCACTCCTGCTCTTCTTCTTTGATGGTAGTGAGGTTCCCCCTCCTGCTTCGGAGCTGGCTCATTTGAGACCCAGGCTAGAGTTTCAAGTTTTTACCATTACAGTGAGCTCTTTCCATCCACAGCTGAATCCTGTCATCCCATCAGTATCTTCTCCCACCTTCTCTTACCCAGATCCAGGAGGGCAGAATTGTCTGGTAGGAGTTACAGATAATGATTGTTGTTGTGTGCCTTGGAGTCAGTTCTGACCCATAGCGACCCTGTACAGGGTTTCTGAGGCTGTAAATCTGTACGGGAGCAGAAAGCCTCATCTTTCTCGCGTGGAACAGCTGGTAGTTTCGAACTGCTGACCTTGTGGCTCGCAGCCCAATTTGTAACCACTACGCTACCAGATTATGATTAGAAGAGACAATAGGTAATTCATTATACCAAAGTGTCCCAGTAATTGTATCGAGAGTGCTGGTGAGGCGCTGTAGGATAAGCACTTGACTGCTAACCATGAAGTTGGCAGTTCCAACTGTACAGGGTTGAGTTGGAACTGACTCAATGGCACATAACAACAAGTGTATCAAAATCCATATTACCTCCCCCCATTTTTTTAAAAAAAATTATTCAAAATGCTTTCCATTGCTGAAAACATATGTTGTTAGTAAAAACCAAACCAAACAATCCCAACAGAAAATAGTTTGGTCTTGAAAGGGTTCCAATAAAGATTGGACTTTCGTTACTACTGTCTGTCTGAAATCTTCTTCATAGTGTTAGGACATTGGAGCTAGTTTTTTAGTTGAAGTACAACCGAAAATTTCTGTATTTACAAGTTGAGAATGCTGTGTATGAACTGGACATGCGCAAAGTCAGTGGGAATTTTGTGTCTGATGTTTGCTTGCATTATTAGAAAATTCCCCCAGTGTACATGTCTTTGATCTTCTGGTCCTGGAGGGTGACCAGGGACAGTGTGACTGTTACCTTTGAAATATAAGGGGATTTCAAAATGTTCATGGAGGAATGGAATGAAATGATAATGGAACTTTTCCAAGAACATTTTGAAGGCCCCTCCTACAGTTGGTTTCAGACTTAGGTGACGTCTGCAGAGTCACCTTTTTGCTTCTTTATGACGAAGTGCTAGATCCTGGTCTCTGCCGTGTGGCTGTGGACTGTGAGCTACACAGGGCAGAACAGAAATTTAAAGGCAGAGAAAGCAAAGAACAGAGTGAGAGAAGGAAACGATACCAGCCATTTACTCTGCACTGCTTTTCTGTATCTTGCTCAGTGTGGTTGTCCTCCTCGACCGAGCCACAGAGGCACTGGGCCTCTCAGAAGAGATGGAGTTTTTGAAGCCACGGGTCTATGGAAAAATGAAGTGTCCAAACAAGACTATAAATATGGTGGTACCTTTCACAGCTTTATGATGAATAACTTCATGCATGTGGCACACAACACTGCTGTGCACTTTAATTTGTTTTGCAAAATATAAGGATTTCTGAGAACGCATGACTTCACTGTGCATGTCAGCACTGGACTGCTAAGGGACAGACACTGATCGTAGCACAATGAGCATCTTTGTTTTCAGCTTGTTTGGGTATCTCTGTGATGGCCTTATAATGCCAGGATTCAGTATTTGAGACCCTCTGTGGATGTGAGCACTCCCGATTCCTGGGCAGTCACAGTGCCCATGTTTAAGGAAATGGTTTATACAAGGGATTCAAAGACTGTATGGATGTGTGATGGATTGAATTGTCTCCTCCCCTCGCTACACACACACACACACACACACACACCAATCTGTGCTGTATATCCTAACCAGCGGATCCACAGGAGAAAGATGAGGTGGCATTCTGCTCCCGTAAAGATTTACAGCCTCGGAAACCCTGTACCAGGGTCATTATGCATCAGAACCTACTCTAAGGTACTTAACAACAACAACAACAACAACTCTAAATCCGGGAACCCTGTGGTGGCACTGTGGGGGAATGCACTGGGCTTCAAAGTCAGTTTGAGCCACTACAGGGTCAGAGGTTCAAGGTTGGCAGCTGCTCCTCAGAAACTATACAGGGTTGCTATGCATTGGAACTGGCTCAAGGGCATTTATCAACAGCACTAAATCCCATTTGGGAATGGTGTTTCTTTGTTATGTTAATGAGACCATTAGTGTAATGTCTATTTTAGGCTAATCTCTTTTAAGATACAAAAGCAGATTTCCCGAGCAAGCAAAGAAGGAAACAGAAATAGGGGAAGGTAGATGGCATGCCACAGATCTCCAAGAAACCAAGAAACAAGCTGAAAAGAAACAAGGACATTCTCCAAGAGCTGACAGAGAAAGAACCCTTTCCTGAGAGTTGTTGTTGAAGTACCCTCAAGTCATTTTTGACCCATAGCGTTCCTGTGTAGGGATAATGAAGAGCATTTGATGACCTTGAACCACCGACCTTGCAGTTGGAACAGTTTTGCAGTCTGGCGTATTAACCCACAGTACCACAGCAGGAATTCGAGAGTTGTTAAGTGCCGGCAAGTGAGTTCCTACTCACAGTGACCCTGTATAGTATAGGGTTTCCAAGGAGCATCTGGTGAGCTTGAACTGCCGACCTTGCAGTTCAAACGGCTTTGCAGTCTGAAGTACTAACCCCCAGCGCCGCCTAAAGTGTGACAGGATACATTTCTGTTTGTTAAAGCCGCCCTGCTTGAGTATTCCTCTATAGCTAAGACTGAGTGTACATCTCCTTAGCTCCTGGGTATTGTGATCAGCTGCTAATGTAAAATTTGGCGGTCTAAACCCAGCCAGCAGTGCTGCAGAAAGGGCTGGTGATCTGCTTCCGTAAAGCTTACAGCCAAGACAACTCAGTGGAGGAGCTGTACTCTGTACCACACGCTGCTGCCTTGAGTCAGAATCAACCCAGTGGTAACTCTGCTGTTTTGATTCTCCGTCTTCCAAACAGACTTGCACTTGGTCAGAGTTCAGGGTATGGGGCATGGTGCCAGCCTGGGTGACTTCTAAACCCAGCTCTACCACTTACAGCTGGTTGACTTCGCAAATAACTTACCTTCTCTATCTGGTACCGTAGTGGTTACGAGTCGGGCTGCTAACCTAAAGGTCAGCAGCTCGAAATTACCAGCGATTTGGAGGGAGAAAGATGACGCTTTCTGTCCCCGTGAAGATTTATAGCCTTGGAAACCCTGTACAGGGTCGCTATGGGTCGGAACTGACTCCACGGCACACCACCACCAGCATCATCCCTTAGTTATCTGAGAACAGTTATTATCCATCGCATGTGCTGACTGTGGGGATTAAATCATATAAAGTCATTAGCCCAGGGCCTGACATGTGGTAAATGATATTCCAGTTAATGTACAGAAGCCCACTATTATCGAGTTGGTTTTGATTCAGAGCTACCTCTGTAGGATTTTTGAGACTGTTACCCTTTACAGGAGCAGACAGCCTCAGTCTCCCTGTAGCTGTTGGTGGGTTTGAACTGCTTACCTTGCAGTTAGCAGTCCAATACCTCTGGGGCTCCTTAAATAATGTACAGTAGTCGTAAATAGGAGTCCTGGTGTGGCGCTGTGGGCTAATGCGTCAGACTGCAAAGTCATTTGAACAGCAGGGTCGGTAGTTCAAGCTCACCAGCTACTCCATGGAAACCCTATACAGGGTTGCTATGGGTTGGAACTGACTCGATGGCATTTAACAAAAACAAGTCATAAATTGGAATCCTGGAGTGACACTCTAGGATAAGCACAGGATTGCTAACCTCAAGGTTCAAACGTACTAGCCACTCCTCAGAAAACAGGGTTGCTATGATTTGGAACTGACTGGACAGCACTTAACAACGACAACAGTTGAGTTACTGTTGTTTGTCCTCATGTATTCTAAAAAATCAATAGGAACAGAATCCCAAATTGCTGTCCCATCCCCAAAAGACAGTGTATTATCTTGATCACATAGCTGTAGGAATTCACATACATTTTGAATGCTGGTAGTATAAAAGTAACTTACAAAAGTACCTAATAGACTCAGAAAGTTACAGGAGATCCTAGTTTGTTTTACATACAGGTAAAATAATATAAAGATAAATTCTTTGTTTATAGTGGAAACTGAAATGCGACCGTCAATTTCACATGGCATGCATTTTGCATTTACTAGCATGTTTGCTAGGAGGTAGTAATTGGGTTTGGTATGTTCAAATAAAGAGTTGTCACTCTTTCAATTGGAACCTGTCTGGTTTCTTTTTAATTTGGCAAGCACGCCTGCTGGAGGTATGCCGTTCTCCCAGTTTTCGTACGCACTGGCATTTCTATTTTTATATAGTTACAAGTTTGACATTCTTTTTGTTGCACTGTCCTTTTTCATTTGTAAAACAGCTCCTTAGTCCAATGGCAATTCTCCTGTAATATTTTTTGATTATGTGTGAGTATTTTCCCAATCACCTTTATAAATGGAAGTTTCTGATATATTCTGACTAAGAGGGACCCAAAAAATATTCACATGTAAACTCACAATCATTATACTTTTCAAGAATTCTAGTAAGTTATAACCAAGTTGTATACCTGTGAAAGCTGAAACCTGTGTGCTAGGCAGGAATTTGTCAGAGAAGTAATGCTCAAACATTTTCCACTAAAATGAGCCAACAGTAAAGTCGTAAGATTGCATCCTGTCAAAGGCAGAAAATTTACAAGACCCAGAAAAACAAGTTGGTCCGTGGAGTTCTGGCTCTCCATGTTTTGTTATACAATGCATGGGTAAAAAGAATAAAACAAAAGGGGAAAAGAAAAAAAAAAAAAACTCCCTGAAACTTCAAGGCAAAAAAGGTTGAGAATCAGCACTAAAGAAATGCCAGTTATTTTCAAAATACATTGTTTCAGAAGTGTTAGAAGTTAAATGTCATCTCTCACCTGGAGTGAGACATTAGTATTTGTTACAGTACTTTAGAATGGTGTTGGATAAACATCTGAAGGATCTGATGGAGTATTTACTTAACAGAATAAACTTTGACAGTAAAAAAAAAACAAAAAAAAAAAAAAACTTTTAAATTGCCTTGGCATCAAAAGTGTAACACTGTAACGTTGTGAACAGGCAGCAAACACCCTACAGATGTAGTTCAGGAAATGGTTCATAATTAACGTGTTATAAAGTGGCAAGTCACTGTTTTCATCCTTCCTAAGTCAACTGAGATCTTTTCGAGGCTTTTGCCCAATGTTGGCCTTTTTAGAAGCAAGTTCATTTCTGCCATTGATTCCCCAAGGATGTTTCATTTCCTTACCGGTTCTTTTCACTGATTTCTAGTTGTATGCATCTGAATTTCAGGCCTACATAAATCCAGTTATTATTTTAACAAGCTTTCTACTAACTGGAGTCACTGGTACATAATTACGTTTGCCCTTGCATGTCAATATTTAAGATGGACAAACAAAGATCATCATCAGATTACACTAAAGTGCCATGGGCTGCCAAAAGAACCAACAGATCTATGTTGGAAGAAGTGCAGCCAGAGTGCTCCTTGGAAGCCAGGATGACCAGATTTCATCTCTCGTACTTCGGACATATTGTCAGGAGAGATCATTCACTGGAGAAGGATATCTTGTTTGGTAAAGTGGAGGGTCAGAGAAAAAGAGGAAGACCCCTAGTGAGATGGATTGGCAAAGTGGCAGCATCTGGGCTCAAGTGTAGCAATGATTGTAAGGTTGGGGTCACTATGAGTCGATACTGACTCGATGGTGCCTGACAACAACAACAACAACAACAAACAAACTCCCCTTCCTTTCATGGAATCCAGAGGATCCTAATCTTTTCTCTCCTTTCACAGTTCAGAATCAATGACCTGGAAAACTGGAAGAACTAATGGGATAAGGAGAGCACGCCTGTTCACTTGAAAGTGTATTATTGTAAAGTTAATTGACGGTTAAGTCTCTGAGTTGGCCATGTAGATTTGTAGTTACCCATTTGGAGAGTGTGTGCTGTGTTCTTGGCATCTGCATTAGGGCTGTTCTTCATCATTCCAGGGCCCATGGTGGGACCTAAGTTTAGGAGCCTTCATGTGCCACATCAGTGGGGAGTTTCACCATGCACTAGGTTTACTGGCTCTGATGATAACATTTAAAACTTTTTTCAAGGGTCATTGTTCAGTCTATGGGAAAGGAACATGCCAGGATGGCTTTGTTTTTGTTTGTCGTGTGCTGTGGCATCTGCTCCGACCCATAGTGACCCTTTGTACAACAGGAAAATCTGCCAGTCCGACTCCATCCTCTCAGCTGCCATGTTTGAGCCCGTTGTTGCATTCACTGGATCAATCCATCTCGTTGGGCATCTTCTTTTCTGCTGTCCCTCTACTTTACCAAGCATGCTGTCCTTCTCCAAGGACAGGCCACTTCTGAGAACATGTCCAAAGTCTGTGACATGAAGTCTTGTGCCATTCTTGCTTCTAAGGAGCATTCTGACTGTATTTCTTTCTTTCTTTCTTTTTTGAGAAAAGCCAGCATAAAGCGCTTTTATTGCCATAATAAAACTTGAAATTCTTTCATGGTGCAGAAGATGGGAGGAGGAATGGGACAGCCGCAACTTATCTCACCAAATCACTACACAGGGCAGCAAAGGGATAAGTTGTTGTTGTTGTTGTTAAGTGTCGTCGAGTCGGTTCCAACCCATAGTGACCCTGTACAGGGTTTCCGAGGCTGTAAATCTTTACGGGAGCAGAAAGCATCATCTTTCTCCCGCGGAGCCGCTAAGAGGTTCGGGAAGGAAAAAGCCAGGACACAAACCATTGAGATCAGCAGGGGGAGCTGAGCATCAAAAAACAGGAGACGCTGAAGCTGCGATGACCGGCATCATTTTCTTAGAGAACACGCAAGGATTTGTCATGATGGCTAGGCTTTCACTGGGTGTTAAGTGTCTACAAACAGCACCTTCAATTTAAACTTTCAACTAAAGTTCTTAACATTTAGGAAGTGGTGGAGTTTTGATAGTTATGAAAATTACAAAAGTCCTGAAAATCTGTTAGAAAATCTGGCCAAAAAAATAAAAAAGGCAAACCAGGCAATAAAAAAGGAAGGCTTCAGAGGTCCATGCTGGCCCATGGTGTCCAACACCACAGTGGAAACCATCTGCTTTCGAAAGGCAGAAGGTTTAAGGGGAAGGTGGGTGGGGCCAGGGGAGGCAAAGGTGCTCCGCGTCCCCACTTCAGTTTGGGGTAGGGCTTTGAATTCAACCCAAGGACATTTCTCAACTTGGAGAAAAAAATCATCCCTCAATGCCTCACATCTACTATGGCTTTGCAGCACAGCAGCATGGATGTTTAATATATAATAAAAATTTCAACCAAAAAAAAAAAAAAAAGATAAAAAATAAAGTTTCTTGTACCCTCCTCCCACCCCACACCAATCCCTATTCTAAAGTTCACCCATTGTGCTGTTAATACTGGATCATATGCTTAATTGAAAACCTAGATCCAAAAGACTGAAACTGAATCTTCACCCCAAAACCAGAACGAAATAAAATGAGTAACTGAGGTGGATGGCATATAGTTTAAGTCATCATACATACAAGGAAAAGGGGGAAGAGGAAATCTAGGTGTCAGAAGCAAAGCTGAGTGAGGGAACACATTCAGTCTGGGTTGATGTTTATAGAAAGAGTGTAGTTGAACGTTGGGGAAAGATCCATACGGAGTCACGTGCACATGTCTGGAGGCGCCAGATCCCTCCACGGCAGATCCAAGAACAGGTAGGTAGGGGAGGAGGCCATTCTTGTCATTACAGTTTTAGAAACTCCTCATCAAAGACGTGAGTGGCGTTCGGTAGGATGATGCCTTCTGGGGAGACGGTCAGTTTGGTTCTCTGACCCAAACTCATTTGAACAACCCCTTCTTCCCAGCCTCGGAATCAAATTTCTTTCTGGTGTAATGCACCACGCAGGTCTGACCCTGAAGGTGCGCCTGTCTCCGAGGGAGATGGTCTCCATCTGCACTCCCATGGCGAGGGTGGACGCTTGGGCGGACCGCGTGGACCGAGAGCAGACCAGGCTGCCACCCTGTACTTCTTTCAGGACAGATTCCCTTGTTCTCTGGCCATCCATGGTACTTTCCGTACACTTGCCAACACCACAATTCAGATGCATTAATTCTTTTCAAGTTTCCTCTATTCATTGTCCAACTTTATTTAGCATGCATATGAGGTGATTAAAAATACCAGGGCTTAGGTCAGGTACATCTTATTCCTCAAACTGACCCCTTTGATTGTTAATATTTTAGAGCGGTCTTTTGAAGCAGATTTCCTCAGAAATCCGTTGTTTGATTTAACTGTTGCTTCCATGAACCTGGACTTTGCATCAAAGTAAAATGAAATTCATGACAACTTTGATATCTCTGTTTATCATGATGTTGTTTATTGGTCCAGTTGTCAGAATTTTTTTCTTTAGTTGTTACTGAAGTCTGTATTCTTTGATCTTCATCAGCCTTAAGTCCCCTTCGCTTTCATCAAGCAAGGTTGTATCGTCTGCATATCTCAGGTTGTTAATTAGCCTTCCTCCAATCCTGATGCTATGTTCTTCTTCATGTAGTCCAGTTTCTCAAATCATTGGGTCAGCATACAGACTGAATAAGTATGGTGAAAGGATATAACCCTGACGCCCATCAGCACTGATGTACAACTAGCTTGGTTGTTTTCACACGACTGCCTCTTGGTCTCTGTACAGGTTCCACACAAGCACAAATTCTGACATTCTTGTTAATGTTATCCTCAGTTTGTTATGTTCTACACAGTTGAATGCTTTTGCATAGTCAATAAAGCCCCAGTAAATGTCTTTCTGGTGATTTCTGCTTTCCATCAAGATCTATCTAACGTCAGCAATGGTATCCCTTATTCATGTTCTTTTCTAAATCTGGCCTGAATTTCTGGCAGCTCTTTGTTAATCCACCGCTGCAAACTTTTAAATAAAGATAAAAATTAAATTCAGCACAATTTGACTTTTGTGTGACATCAATGATATTGTATATAATTTCCACATTTTGTAGGGTCATCATTTGGAATGGGCACAGGTATGGATCTCTTCCAGTCGATTCGCCTGGTATCTTCCAGATTTCTTGGCATAGACGAGTGAGCCCCTCCAGCGCTGCATCAGTTTGTTAAAGTATTTCCACTGGTATTCTGTTGATACCTGGAGTCTTGTTTTCCCCAGTTTCTTCATTGCAGCCTGAACTTTTCTTTAATGCTATTGATTCTTTTTTTTTTTTTTTTTAAGTTTTTATTGTAAATTATGTGATACTTTACATGAAAGAACATTAGTTTTCCATTCATCCTATCTTATTCTGTTTCACTGCAATGATTACAATCCCTGCATGCATCATCAAACGCCCCACAAGCCTGCCTCCTGGCTGTCAACACACAGACCCTCTCTTCCCACAGTCCAGAGTCCCCAGCCGCTCCATCTCTCCAATTCATCATCTCTGGCTCCATCTCTGGCGTCACTGCTTCTCTGGATAGGGTCCCACACTCCGCTTTCCTCCCTTGGTGGTCCCAGGGTCCTCCACTCCTGGACTGTAAGATCAGCCACTCCCCTCCTTTTGTTACAAAACGTCTACTTTACATTTGCAACACTCACATCAGTCCTGATAGCAATTATTCACTATTGAACCACAAGGGTCTTATCCCCATCTCCTTTTACCAGCCCCATCTAGACAGGTTGGAAACCACTCAGTAAAGATTCTACCTTCCCC
>NW_006408562.1:14980495-14981588 GCF_000296735.1 Chrysochloris asiatica | reverse complement strand
TCCTGAAATGGATGAACATCCACTAATTCTTTTCGGTTCATTGATTCTATGTATTCCTTCCATCTTCATTTGATGCTTACTGTATCACTCAGTATTTTGTCCATGGAATACTTCAATTTGTAAGTCAAAACCTGAATTTTTCTTCAGTTTTTTCAACTTGAGAAATACTGAGCGTGTTCTTCCCTTTTGGTTTTCTAACTCTAGATGTTTACACATTTCATTTTTATACTCTGTCTTCTTGAATTCGCCTTTGAAATTTTTTGTTTAGCGCTTTTATTTCATAATATCTTCCAGTCATTTTAGCTTTTCTACATCTAAGAGCAAGTTTCAGAGTCTCTTCAGACATTCAATTTGGCCTTTTCTTTCGTTTTAATTTCACTTTCTTCATGTATGATCTCCATGGCACCCCACAACTCTTCTGGTCTTTGGACATTATTGTCCAATGCATTAAATTCTGGTTTTGAGATTGTCTTTACCTTCAGGTGAGATATACTCAAGGTCATACTTTAACTCTCTTAGACTTATTTTAATTTTCTTCCTGCACTCATTTTTTTAAAGTGTTTTATTGTGAATTATGTGATAGTTTACATGGGAGAACATTAGTTTTACATTCATTCTATCGTATATCGTTTCATTGCCATGGTTACAATCCCCTCCATGCATCATCAACCAACTATAGGGTGTACCCTGCAAGCCTGCCTCCTGGTCGTCAGCACACAGCCCTTCTCCCTCTCTGTGTCTAAAGTCCCCAGCTGCACCATCTCTCCACGTCATCATCTCTGCCTCCATCTCAGGCATCACTACTTCTCTGGGTAGGGTCCCACTCTCTGCTCTTCTCCCTTCATGGTCCCAGGGACCTCCACTCCTAGACTGCAAAGTTAATCACTCCCCTCCTTGCTACAAAACGTTCACCTTTATATTTCCAACCCTCACAATCAGTCCTGATAACAATTTTTCACTATTGTATCACAAGAGACCTATCTGCATTTCATTTCATCAGCCCTGCCTAGACAGATTGGATACTACTCAGTGGAGATTCTACCTTCTTCCACACCCTCTGGATCTAGGTTCCCTCTTGAAAACTTGTAAGCCA
>NW_006408562.1:14975295-14979777 GCF_000296735.1 Chrysochloris asiatica | reverse complement strand
AAGAAGTATCTTCTGTTCTCCTAGCCACTCCAGACTGGTCTACCTGTCTGTTCAAGAGGAAATTTCCCACCTCTGAAGATTATGGATGCTGTCGTTTTGTGTTTTTTTGCTGATGATATTGAGCTTCTCCCTTGTTTCTTCCCACAGATGTAGCCAATTTAATTCCTGTGTATTCCATCTGGTGTGGTCCCCATGTGTAGCCACCATTTATGTTGTTGAAAAAGGTATTTGCAATGAAAATGTTGGTCTTGCACAATTCTCTCGTGATGTTCGGCATCATTTCTATCACCATGGCCCTGTTTTCCCACTAGTAATTCTTTCTCTTTGTTTTCAACTTTTGCATCCCAATCATCAGTCATTATCGATGCATCTTGATTGCATATTTGATCAATTTCAGACTGAAGAAGTTGGTAGAATTGTTCAAGTTTTTCATCATTGGCTTTGGTGGTTCATGTGTAAATTTGAATAATAGTTGTATTCATTGGTATGGGTAGTATCTTATCTCAGACAGCATTGTAGTTCAAGCTAGATCTTGAAATGTTTTGTTTGACTATGAATTTCCATTCCTAGCATAGTAAACCATGTGAATGTCCGATTCAAAATCGTGTCAGTACTTGGCCATTTCAACTGACTAATGTCTAGGATAGAGGACTTTATGTGTTCCATTTCATTTTTGGTGACGTCCAATGATCCTACATTATTAATCCAGGTGTTAATGGATGCTTGCGCCTGTTTCTTCTCATTTTGAGTTAAACCCCATCAGCAAATGAAGGTCCTGAAAGCTTTGCTCCATCTATGTCATTAAGATGGATTCTACTTTGAGAAAGTAGTTCTCCACCAGTCTTAGGAAAGCTCTCTGCCTTTCATCCTGAAGGTCTCACCTTCTGGCACTGTATCAGACAGTGTTTTGCTGCTGTTCAGAATGTTTTCATTGGCAAATTCCTCAGAAGTGGACTGCCTGTTTCTTCTTCCTAGTCTGCTCTTAGTCTGGAAGCTTTACTGAAATTAGATGGATGACCCCACTCATATTTTAAACACCAGTGGCTTAGCTTCCAGCATTGCAGCAACATGCAAGCCACCATAATAGGACAGACTGGCATTTGTGGGATGCAGGATGGGGGTGGGTCACAATTCAACAATTGACTTAAGTTTGAATGAAGACCTCTGTGCACCCCACATTTATCTATCCATTATACCTTCGGAAACCCTGTACAGAGTCGCTATGGGTCGGACCTGACTCGATGGCACTTAACAACAACAACATACCTTTCTAAAGCCAGGAAAATGGGAAATTGTATCTTTTGCTTCCATCTTAATGGGTATTTCCATTTGAATCACTGTTTCTTTGGAGTCCACTGAAACTCATGGGGTCCAAGTAGAACTGTTCTCCACAACACTTCTCAATGGCTTGCTTTTCATCAGTACATCCCCTTCCATGTCAGCATTTATGATTGTGTGGTTCATAATTGGAAAATGCAGAGACACTTCCAAACTACCTCCAACCCCAAGAGGTTTTGAGATGCTCTTTTGCAGTGAATTTGCAATGTAAATGGACTAGACAAGAGAACAGGCATTAAAGTACTCTTCTTGTTGAGTTGAGCGGCTTTGTTTTAATGAGAAGAAGGGTAAGACATTTGCCACTGGCTCCAAGAGAGCTGGTGTAGAGTGGGACCTATGTATGGGCCAGGCATTTGCTCCTGGTTTTGCTCACTACCTTTGTAATGGTGATAAGTCATTCAGAGAACATGACAGAACATGGGGAATGTGGCAGGTGACTTAGCAGGTTTCTTCAACAGTGTGTTGGAGGGCATTTTTCATGTTTCAGAAAATCATACTACACAACCTCAAAGAATTTAGTTCAGTTGCCACTGTCATGAGTGCCTACCCCCCCCTGAGGTTTTTCTCTTACTCCTCTGGGGTTCCCTGGCTGAGAAAGCTTGCCACCATACCTGGAAATCGTCCTTATTCCTCTTGCCCTCCCATTCCCACACTCTAAATTCCATTGGTTCCACTACTTAAATATCTCAAGAATATGTTCAGTTCTCTTTACTCCCTATTGCTACATGCTGAAGGGAACCCCATTTTAATCTCTTGTATGTATTACTCCATTCTTGTTCTTCCTCACCTCATCGCCCTGAGACTAAAGTACAAAGTTCTTACTGTAGCTTGTAAGTCTCTCTATATGCTTGCCTCCGCTCATGTCTCCTCGCTCTTTCTCCAGTCAGAGTGTTCTTTTGGTTCTTTGAAGATGTCATATCCCTTCTCAGCTTGTGGCTTTCATATCCACAGTGCCTGGTCTCTCTCACTTAACCCGACTCCTTCCTTCCTCTCCCCGGTTCCACTGGACCAGTCCTTTTCATCTTTCAAGTCTTATCTTGAAAGCCACTTCCTCAGGGTTGTCTGGCTCTTAGATAAGGTGAGTTTATTTTCCCTGGTAGCTCCTCCTCGTCCTTCTGTTTCACAGGTCATCCAAAACATTAAACCAGTGCCATCAAGTGATTCTGAGTCATGGCATTTCAGCAGGCTGTCAGTCTTTCTGGGAGCAGGCAGCTGCCATCTTTCATCTGTAGAGCAGCTAGTACCTTGCAGTTAGCAGTCCATTGCTTCACCCACAGCACCACTAGGGCTCCTTGGTGTGATACAATTCATGCTGGTCAGTTGTCCATCTCCCCCAACCCCTTGAATGTATGCTCCCTTGTGAAGAATTTGTCCTGTTCTTGGTGGGATCCTCATCTCTTGGCACCATATCTGGCATAGTTGGCATTCAGTAAATACTTGTTGAATGAATACAGAAAAGAAAGGAGATAGAGAGGGAATGATGGGAAGACTGAATGCGTTTTGAGTACGAAAGAAAGCCCAGCTGGCCACAGTAGTACCGCCTTGTCATCTCCCTTGTTATCCACCACTGCCTGTTGTTGTGGTTATGTGCTGTGGAGTTGGTTCCGACTCACAGCGACCCTGTACAGAGTTTCTGAGGCTGTAAATCTTCATGGGAGCAGAACGCCTCATCTTTCTCCCACGGAACAGCTGGTAGTTTCGAACTGCTGACCGCGAGATTTGCAGCCCGATTCGTAACCACTATGCTACCAGAGTTCCTCCCACTTTATTTTTGTTCTAAGCAGGACCATCCCTACCAATAATACCTGACAAGGAAACAGTGACCCTTCCTTGCAGTAATGGTCTGAACCCTTAGTACAGATATCTGAGCAAGTTTGCTTCTTTTTAATTTAAGTTCCTTATTTCTCTTATTTGTTTGAGAAGAGATAAGGGCCTTTGTTTGGTACAGCTAAACTACTTAGATGACCGTAGATATTTTTTTCTGCTAGCAAAAAGTTGCAAGTCCAATAAACTTTACTTAGAGAATTTTCTACCATTTTATCGTCACTACTGTGGTAGCACTGTGATATATCCACCATGGCGAAGCTCAACTTCATCATTCAAAACAAGACCAGAAGTTGACTGTAGGACAGACCATCAATTGCTCTTGTGCAAGTTCAAGTTGAAACTTAGGAAAATTAAAACAGGCCATGAGAACCAAACTACAACTTTGAGCACAAGCCACCTGAATTTAGAAACCATCTCAGGAATAGATTTGATGCATTGAATACTAATGACTGAAGACCAGAAAAGTTGTGGGATGACATCATGGATCTCATAAATGAAGAAATAAAAAAGTTATAAAAAACAGGAAAAAATAAAAAGACCAAAATGAATGCCAGAAGAGACTCTGAAACTTGTGTTTTAGCAAACTAACTAAAGCCAAAAGAAGGCATGATTATGAAAGAAGATTTCACTGGGGGAGGCTCAAGAAAAAAACGTACTCAGCACTTCTCAAACTGAAAACTAAGAAAAAGATGAAGCCTCGACTTGCAGTATTGAGGAATTCTATTGGGCTCCTGGACTTGCATTGTAAGCGTTGCATTGCAAATGGTAAGGTTGGCCATTCAAACCCATCAGCTGCTCCCTGGAAGCCCTATCCAGGGTCACTGAAAGTTGGAGCCAACTCAACGACACTTAATAATAACATCCTGGGCAAAAATGTAGAATAATGTAGGAAGTATCAAAAGAAAGTGGAGCTGGAAGCTTGTGAGGATACAAGCATGGCTCTCAGGAAGATTAAATAAATAAAGTGTTAAAGAGCAAAGAGGTTTCTTTGAGGACTAAGGTGCACCAGACCCAAGCCATAGTATCTTCAATTGCCTCATATGCCTGTGAAAACTGTACAATGATTATTGAACCCTGGAGAATAATCGATGCATTTCAATGATGGCATTGGCCAAGAATATTGAAAGGACCTTGGACTTCCAGAAGAATGAACACATTTTCTTGGAAGATGTAGAGTCACATTGAAGTGAACATGGTGAAACTTCATCTCATGTACTTTGGATATGTTATTGTTGTTGTTGTCAGGTGCCATCGAGTCGGAACCGACTCATAGCGACCCCATGCACAGCAGAATGAAACAATGTCTGATCCTGGGCC
>NW_006408562.1:14961198-14973550 GCF_000296735.1 Chrysochloris asiatica | reverse complement strand
GCTCTCTTCATGTATGATGTTCTTGATGTCATCCCACAACTCTTCTGGTCTTCAGTCTTTAGTGTTTAATGCATCAAATCTGTTATTAGGAGAGACAAATTCCTGGAAAAGAAAGACACCACATGGGAAATTGGGAACTGATGTTAGCTACTCTAAGATCCATGTCTGAACCAGAGATGCTGTGATTTTGTTAGTTTGTCATAATTACCCACATCTGTACTGTATTTTTAACTAGCAGATAGGCTAATTAAAGACCTTTCATCAGAGGATAGTCAAGGGACATGGTTCCTTTATTGAGTGTGTTCTTTATTACATTGGGAGGCAATCTTCTATCAAAGAGCTAAAAACCTACCTCACAGGGAACACATAAGCCCAACCCTGCTTTCCGCCTCCCTCCTCCATCCAGAGGCACACTGGTAGAGAAAGAGAATGGAGAATGTACCCTGTTGAGTGAGTGCACAGAATCTCAGAAGATGGCTAATTTAACTTGGAACTTGAGTCAGGAGACTCCATTGAAGCATCCCTAAAGATTGTTAGAACATGTGCAATGTTTAAAATGATCCATCTTCAGGCATGTTCTTCATACATTTGAATATCTCCAAATTGAATATTTCTCACAGGAGAAAAAGGCTTTCTGCTCCTGTAAAGATTTATAGCCTCAGAAACCCTTTACAGGGTTGCTGTGAATCAGGAATGAGAGAACACTCTTCACACAGTTACACAGCTCTTGTTCCATATCAGGCATCAATCTAGGAGCCTGATACCAAGATACATCAGAAACATCAGTGCTCTCAGGGAGTTGTCATCAGTCCGTTGTTGCTAGGTGCTGTGGAGTTGGTTTCGATTCATAAAGACCATGTGCCACAGAAGGAACCGCTGCCTCATCTTGCACCATTTTCACACAGTCATTGCTATACCTGAGCTGCTGCGTCAATATAATTTCCTCGTCTCACAGAGTTCACATTCGGGATGAACATATAGTATATAATCTGCCATATAATATTTCAGATTGTGACAAGTACAATGTTACCAAGAGAAGTGAGACAGAGAAACGAGACAGTGTTGAGGATGGAGACATTATATAGTATGGTCAGTCAAAGAAGGCCCCATTTGTAAGACAAACTAAGAAAGGAAGCCTGTAAATAGCTGGGGGAAAGTCTTTCAGGAGGAGGGGAGGAGTGCCCTGCTCCTGATTGGGCTGTTGAAGGAGGAGGAGGAAGCAGGCCAGTGTGGCTGCAGCAGAGAATGGTAGGAGGTAAGTCCAGAGAGGTAGCAGGGCCCCATCATATAGGGCCTTTGGAAAGCAATGCTTCTCCAAGTGTGCTCTAGGACAAGACCAGTCTTCAGATAGTTTATTATTGCACAACGACAAAGGTCATTACAAAGTCAAGAATAAGTGTGTAAGGGAGAAATTTATAATGCCTTTCGGACAAAAACAGGATAGTTAAATTAAACTCAGCTCTTTGCTATATTTAGCTGGTCCTTCACTGGGCTGTCTGCTTAGGACTAAATAGAAAAGAAAATGCAAGGCATACAGAACGTCACTGTACAAAATGAATTGGTAATTTAGCCATTTCAGCAGGTAGTACATGATTACAATCCAGCGATACTGAAGGAACAAGTCTAAGCTACACTGGTGAAAAACAAGTCTCCAGGACCTGGCAAGATATCAATAGAACTATTTCAACAAATGCATGAAATGCGGAAGCGCTCATTTGTCTATGCCAAAAAAATTGGAAGACAGCTACTTGGCCAACTAACTGGATGAGATATATGTACCATTCCAAAGAAAGGTTACCTAACGGAATGCAGAAAGTATGGAGCAGTATCATTAATATTATACACAGGTAAAGCTCTGGTAGCGTAGTGGTTATGAATCGGGCTGCGAACCTTAAGGTCAGCGGTTCGAAACTACCAGCCGCTCCGCGGGAGAAAGATGAGGCTTTCTACTCCCGTAAAGGAACCGACTCGACGGCACTTAACAACAACAACAAAGTTTTGCTGAAGATAATTCCAAAACGTTTGTAGCAGTACCTTAATAAGGAATGGTGAGGATTCAGACCAGATTCAGAAGAGGCTGTGAGATGAGGGATATCATTGCTGATGTCAGATGTATCTTGACTGAACGTGAAGAATACCATAAAGTTGTTTTCTTGGCTATGAAAAGGCATTCGACTATGTGAATCATAGCAAATAATGGATAATATTGTGAAGAATGGGGATTCCATAAAACTTAATTGTGCTCATGAGGAACCTGCACATAGGGGCAGTTGTTAGAACAGAACAAGGGAATACTGTGTGTATTAAAATCAGGATGTGTGTGTCACGGTTGGATCCTTTCACCATAGTTAATCTATTTGGTGAGTTAATAATCCATAAAGCTGGATTCTGTGAAGAAGAATTTGGCAGGCCTCAGGATCCAAAGACTCATTTACAACCTGTGATATGCAAATGACACAACCTGCTTGCTGAACTTGAAGAGGACTCAAAAGCAAGGGTGTGTCATGTGTGTATCACAGGTTGTTAATGAGTCTTTAGATCCTGAGGCCAAATTCTTCTTCATGGAATCCGGTAGGTTGGTGGTTTGAAGCCACCCAGTGACTCTATGAGAGATTGGTCTGGTGGTGTACTTCTGTAAACATCACAGTCTAGAAAACTCTATGAAGCAATTCTACTCTGTCTGTGGTGTTGCTTTGAGGTTGATTCAAGGACATCTAACAGTAGCAAATGACTCTTATTTTTATTTGAATGTTTGCTTCTTCTTAATCTTAGTGTCTATAAGCAAAGGTCTTTTAACCCCTACTCCTTGTATATATGATTGGCATAAAAACTGTTTGTTATTGGATGGGGCAAAGAGAGCTTTGGAAGCTTCCTTGTAGTTATAAAGACAGTTCAGTATTATGTTTATTTTAAATTGGTGCTAATACATGTCTTTGTCTACAAAGTGGCAACATTGTGTACCTACTTGGGTAGTGCGTATGGTTTACCTGCTCAGTTCTTAACTAGGATTGAATTCTTACAAGAATAGCCTGGTAATGTGATATGTCCAAAAAATCAGCCATTGAAAACTATGTAGAATACTGTGTACTGTTAGGACACATGTGGTCACCGAGAGTTAGAATCACTTTGACTGGTTTTAGAGAGAAACCGAGTTCTAGAAGTTTCTAGCTGATTCATCTAGAGCAAGTTTCTTAACTCTTTTGGTTTCTAGTTTACTTTTCAATTAAATGGGGAATAATAGTATCTTTAGCTTATGATTTTGATGAAGACTTAGTAAGGTACTGAATATCAAATGTGTAGCATAGGGTCTGTCATATGCTCAACATATGTCAACCATTGTAGGTTGACCTCTGGTGTTAGCAAAAGACTTGACTGGTTGTAATTCCCTTCATAAATACAAACACAAAGAGCAGTAGCAGTAGCAGTTTCATCTTTTATGGACAACAGAAAGGCTTCTAATGCGCAGAGAGCAAGGAGCGTTGATCCAGGAGTAGTTTAACTTTGCTCTTTACTAAGTGTATGACTTGGGCCCTGTCACCAGCTCTGTGGGCCTTAATTATGTACAGTTTGAGGTGAGGCTGTTTGCCCCAAATCAACTCTTGGGTCCTTTCTAATGCTAACATTCTATGAGTATAGAAAGGAGCGATTATTTAATTTTAAATATATCACTAAGTAAACACTGTATAAATATTTACAGAGTTTAGTGGAATCTGTTGGCTTATCTCTATAATGTGGATGATTTGGTTTTATGATATTAAATTTTAATGATATGACAAACTGCCATGATGGATTTTAAGATAAAAAACAGTAAATTTCAAAACTAGAGACAGGCTGTTGATGTTGTCATTTAAGTATAACCATCCACGTATCCCCAGTCTTTACCCCACTTCCTGTTCTCCATTCATCCATCCACCTATTCCTTCCTCTACTATTCATCTATCCATCCATCCATCCATTCATCCTTCCAGTAAGTGTAATTCTACATTAACAGGTGTACAGATAACAGACCATTTTCAGGAAGACTTTTCTGTACAGAGATTGCTTACAGCTTTACAAAGAAAATGAACAGCTAATTCTCAACACTTAATCTTTTAATTTGAGGATCAGCCATAGCATTTATTTCTACTTCTTCCCTTCTCACTGCCCCTCTCCTCGCATTCTGTTCTTAGCTCTTTTCTCCTTCTCCAACTCACTCAAGTTGCCTTCCTTACCGAGCATTTGAGATTGTACAGGTAGATGTTCTGCCACCAGATGGTGCACAAAGATTGGGAAAACCACTGAAATACTGGGCCAGTGTGGCAACTTTTCAACATTTTATTTCAGAAAAAAAGATTGGTATAATAAGCCAAAAATTAGGTTCTAAGATTGTGTGTATTTAATTATCTATATAACTTTTCTTTTTCTTCAATATGGAAATGTAAGACTTAATTGGAGATCCTGAGGGGGAAAAACTCTAAAAAATTAGATGAATAAACGTTAATGAGAGTCTTTAAATTCAGAATAATAGATTTGATAGTACTTTTTAAAACAGAGATGTGGTAGTAAGGTTTTTGGATCAGGGAGCCAATTCCTGAAACAGATGCATTCAGAAACTACAAAAATGGGAAATCTCCTGAGCCCAATAAAGCTATGCTGTTGTTGTTGTTGTGGTTGTTAGGGCCATCGAGTTGATTCTGACTCAGAGTGACCTCATACACAACAGGACGAAGGACCACCTGGTCCTGCACCAACCTCACAATCTTTGTTGGGTTTGAATCCATCGCTGCTACCATCTCGTTGGGGGGTCCCCCCCCTTTTTCACTGATCCTCTACTTTACCAAGCATGATGTCCTTCTGCAGAGACTGGTCCCTCCTGATAACATGTCCAAAATATGGAGACGAACTCTTGCCATTCTTACTTCTAAGGATAACATGTCCAAAATATGGAGACGAACTCTTGCCATTCTTACTTCTAAGGATAACATGTCCAAAATATGGAGACGAACTCTTGCCATTCTTACTTCTAAGGAGCATTCTGGTTGTGCATCCGCCAAGACAGTCTGCTCATTCTGCTTGCAGTCCACGGCACATTCAGTATTCTTTGCCAACACCATAGTTCAAATGCATTCATTCTTCTCTGGTCTTCTCTTTCATTTTCCAGTGTTCATATGCACATAAGGTAATGAAAATACCATAGTGTTGGCCAGGTGCTTTCATTTTTAACATTTTCAAAAAGAGATCTTTTACAGCAGATATGCCCAATGCAATATGCTGTTTGATTTCTGGTGCTTCCATGAGCATTGGTTGTCAATCTAAGTAAAATTAAATGCTTGACAACTTTATTCTTTTCTCCATTTATTTTGTTGTTACCTACTGTCTTGGCAGTTCATGCTCACCAGCTACTCCTCGGAAACCCTAGACGGGGTCACTGTGGGTCGGAACTGACTCAGTGGCACTTAACAACAACAACAACAACTGTCAAGTAGTGAGGATTTTTGTTTTCTCTGCATGGAGTTGTGTCCATAGTGCAGGCTGTATTCTTTGGTCTTCATCAGCAGGTGCTTCAAGTCTTCTTCATTTTGAGCAAGCACAGTTGCATACTGCATGTTGCTAATAAGCAATGCTTCAATCCTGGTGCCATATTCTTCTTCATATAGTTTAGCTTCTCGGGTTTTTTCCTCAGCATGCAGATTCAATAAATCTGGTCAAAGGATAGATCCCTGACACATACCTTTCCTGATTTAAAAACACACATTGTTCCCTTGTTGTTCCAATGACTGCCTCTTGTTCTCTGCACAGGTTCTACATGAGCACAATTACGTGCTCTGGGTTTCCCGTTCCTTGCAGTGTTATTTATAATTTGTTAGCATCCACACAGTTGAATGCCTTTACATAGTCAGTTAAACACAAGTAAACATCTATGTGGTATGTTATGCGTTCAGCCACAGTCCATCTGACGTCAGTAATAATATGCCTACTTCCATGTCCTCTTCTGAATCTGGCTTGAATTTCTGGCAGTTTTCTGTCTATGTAGTGCTGCATCCATTTAAAACCGTCTTCTGTAAAATTTACTTGCATGTGGTATTAATGATATTGTGTGATAATTTGGCGCTCTGTAGGGTCACCTCTTTTGGAATGGGCATAAATATGGATCTCTTCCATTCGGTGGGCTAGGTAGCTGTCTTCCAAATTTCTTCTCATAAATGAGTGAGCACCTCCCACACTGCATTTGTAAATGAACCATTGTTGTTGTTGTGTGCTTCCAAGTTGGTTCCAACTCATAGCAACCCTGTGTAAGGTTTCCAACAGCAGCTGGTGGGTTTGAACTGCTGACCTTGTGGTTACCAGTCCAGTGCTTATCTTACAGCACCACACCAAGGCTCTAGTGAACCTTTCTTGTTGTTAAATGCCATCGAGTCGGTCCTGACTCATAGTGACCTTATATGGTGTTTCCAAGGAGTAGCTGGTGGGTTTGAATTGTTGACCTTGTGATTTGTGGTCCAGTGCTGATCTACAGCATCACACCAGGAGCCCTTTATCCTCATTTCAATGTTATCTGTCTCTGAATGGCCCTTGGATCGAATTTGACTTTGTCACCTTATCTCCTGTTTCACCGATGACGACATGAAGTCCAGAGAGGGGATCCCAAGCTGCCTTCATGAATAGAAACTGGGGTGTGTGTGTGTGCCTGGGGGCAGATGAGCCAAAATGGAGGTATATGTGTGCGGTGATGAGTTTATGAGTGTGATGCATTGGAAAGGAATACTGCAGTTCAATGAACAATCCAGGAGCAAAGTAAAAAGTTGTTAAGAACCATTGAGTCGGTTCCGACTCATAGTGACCCTGTATAGGGTTTCTGAGGAGTGGCTGGTGAGTTTGAACTGCTGACCTTGAGGTTCAAACCAACCTAGTGTGTATCCTACAGTGCACACCAGGACTTCTGACATTAATCAATTTTAGGAAACAGTAGAAAAGTACAAAGACAAAAGTGAAAAAAAAAATGGGGGAACCCTAATTTAAACACAGAGAGTCCTGGTGAGGAACAGTTTCACGCTTATCTGCTGACTGAAAGGTTGGTGGTTTGAACCTGCCTGCAGCTCCATGAAAGATGAACATGGTGATCTGCTATCGTAAAAACCACAGATAAGAAAACCCTGTGTGGCAGTTCTATTCTGCCATGTGGCTGTGACTCAAAACAGAATGGATGACAGCTAACAATAACAAAATAAGCAAAAGGGAACTTGGAAAGAATGAATCAATCTGAAACCATGTCCACAGTCAAAAGGAAGAAAGGAGCCCAGAGTCACCCACTAGAAGGACTGGCTGTCTCCCAAGTAAACTCTCATGGAAACACTGGAAAGGCATTTGACAAGAAAAGGTGATGGACGAGACAGCTAGAAATTCGATGGAAACCTCTAAAGTGGTGGCCCAAAGCTCTTTCCATCAGAATTAATGAAACTTTGATGGAGTGGTCATAAAGTGAATTAAAAGGGGAAGCAGAGAATGCTTTGCTTGCCTCAGTAAAGATGGGAAGATAAACAAAAGAGGTGGATTCCTGATGATTTATTAGTGATGCTGTTGCTGTTGGAAGAAGTGTAGCCAGAGTGCTCCTTGGAGGCCAAGATGGCCAAACTTCGTATCTCATACTTTGGACATATTGTCAGGAGGGACCAGTCGCTGGAGAAGGATATCATGTTTGGTAAGGTGGAGGGTCAGAGAAATAGATGAAGACCCCTAGCGTGATGGATTGGCAAAGTGGCAGCATCAATGGGCTCAAGTGTGGCAACAATAGTGGGGTTGGCCCAGGATCGGGCAGTGTTTTGTTCTGCTGTGCATAGGGTCTCTATGAGTCAGTACCAACTCGATGGCACCTAACAACAACAACAACAACAACAACAACAACAACAAGAATACGTACAAAGACATCTAGGAAACTCCAACCTGACAACTCTATATACATGAAGTAAATCTGTTTGCTTGAGGTAAATCTATATACTAGTAAAAGATTTAATAAAGCTCACTCACTGAAGAGTTAAGCAAATGACCTGTTTGTTGTTGTTAAGTGCCATTGAGTTGTTTCCGACCCATAGCAACCCTATAGAGGGTTTCCAAGAAGTGACTGGTGAGCTTGAACTGCCAACCTTGTAGTTCAAACCGACTTTTCAGTCTAGTACATTAACCCACAGCGCCATACCAGGACTCTTATTTAGGGAGAAGGAAACTTAGTTTGTGGAACAGGGAATGGTTTATGGCTGTAGCTCTTTGAGAAGGTAATGGAGATGAAACAATAGATGTCCCTTTCTCCCAAATTTTGGAAATCATTTACCATCAAGGTGACCCTATGTGTGTCAGTGTAGAACTGTGCTATAGGTTTTTGGTTTTTTCCCCTTCTTTTTTATTTATTTATTTATTTATTTTGCTGCTGTTTTAGACAATACAATACGCACCAATTTGCCAGTTTCTACATTTCCAGCTCAGTGACATTGAGTAGATTCTTCACGTTGTGCAACGATGGTCACCCTCCGTTCTGAGGCTCGGCTCCCCAGTTAACAGTAACTCAGTGTCTCCTGAGTTTCTTATCTGATCTTTACAGTTTCTGTTGTGAATTTGATCCCATGCAGATAAATTCTGAAAAGAGTACAATGCTTAAGGCAGATGTTCTGTACTAGTTAAGCCAAATAGTTGTTTGATTTTAAGACAACTTCAGGGAAGATTTTTGGTCAACAGTTTAAAGGTTATCTGAGGGCAATAGTTTCAGGACGTCAGCCAGTCTTAGTGGCTCCAGAAAGTCTGGAGTCCATGAGAATTTGAAAATTTCCTCTTTTGTAACCAGGATTTTTCTGTAGAAATTGGGATCTAAATGTTCAGTAAAGGTAGCTGAGCACCTTCCAGCTCTGCTCTCCTGGAGAAGTGTGTGGTTGTCATGGAGATGATTAGCTACACTTTCCATTGCCTCTTCCTAATCCTCTTTGCAAATGGAGACCAGTTATGGTGCCTTGGATGACTTGTCGCAGTTTTTAAAAACCTGGGTACTGCACAGGGACTTAGAGGGAGAACAAACATGCTAAACATGTGTGAGGCCAATTCACTGAGATGTCCAAGACCCTAAGCCTCCAAACTAAGGGACCCCAAATCCCATGAGGTTTTCATTTGTATGTAAGAAGCTTCAGCAGATACTCTTTAGTTTTTAAATTGTTGTAAATGTTCATCAGACAACTTTTGCTAATTCAACTCTTTACAAATATACAACTTAGGGGCAGTAATTACAGCAAACAGTTATGCAACCCTACCTCTGGTAGCGTAGTGGTTACGAATCGGGCTACGAACCACAAAGTCAGCAGTTCGAAACTACCAACTGTTCTGTGGGAGAAAGATAAGGTTTTCTGCTCCCGTAAAGGTTTACAGCCTCGGAAACCCCGTACAGGGTTGCTATAAGTCATAACCGATTCCATGGCACACACCACCACCACCAACAACAACACCTTTAATGTAATTTTTCTGTCAATGTTATTTGACACTCAGTACTCCATAAGCAATGACCCAGTCACCCCCATCCCTGCCCCATTAACCACTAATAACCTTTGATCTCTATACTTCGCCTTTTCTTGTCTTTTCTTATAAATAAGTGAAGGCATATGATATTAGTTCTTTTGTGACTGAGGTATTTTATTCAGCATGTTTTTCAAGCTGCATCCATATTGCAGCATGTATCAAGATTTCATTTGTCCTGTTGACAGAATAATAGTCCATTGTTTGAATGTTGTTGTTAAGAGGATGTTTTATTTGTCCATTCATCTGTTTATGGGCAGCTTGGTTGTTTCTACTTTGGGGCTATTGTGAATAAAGCTGCAGTATATAGGTCTCTGAGCCTCTGTTTCAATAGAGAATATTTTGAAAGCAGATCACCAGGACTTTCTTCCAAGATACCTCTGGGTGGATTTGAACCTCCAACCTTTCAGTTAGCCATTTGCATCACCCAGACACTCCTCAGTTTGGGAAAGCCCTTCTGAGAGGGGTCCAGACCAGAGGAAGAAGCTTGGGCACCAGCAGCTTTGGAAGAAAACTTCAGAGAAGCTTGCCACTGTTGTCGTTAAGTGCTGTCGAGTCGCTTCCGACTCATAGCGACCCTGTCTAGGGTTTCCTAGGAGTGGCTGGTGGGTTTGAACCTCCAACTTTGAGGTTCCAGCCAACCCGGTGGTCCAGTGCATGATCCTGCAGCGTTAATGTTCACAGTGTTACCGTACATTCCTGCATACAGTGTAAACTGTGGAGCCCTGCAGTGAATGCCAAGAGCAGTTGTGGGTAACTTCTATATCTGATCCAGCTGAGCGAATTCAGCAACTGGATCTCTTGGTTTGAGGTACCGTTAAGTCTTCTGATTTGGGACCTGTTAAAACCTGTCAGGATAAGCTGCCAGAAGGTTTTGCAAATAAAACAAGTACTAGTTGAGTTTATTGCATTTGGAGAAAACTAATCCCATTTGTAAGTTCATGATGCCAAATAAAATCCTGAGATTTACTGTTTTAAGTGTCATTGAGTCACTTCTAACTCGTGGTGAAGCCACATAGGGTTTCCGGGGAATGGCAGGTGGGTTTGAACTGCTGATCTTCCAGTTAGCAGCCCAGTGCTTATCCTACAGTGCCACACCAGGGCTCCAAGGTGGGTTTATAGCCACTTATTATAACATGAAATGCAGACACAGAATCAGCACACACTTCTATCATTCCTCTTTCCTTAAAAATTGTACTATTGTTAAGTGTCATCTAATTGTTCTGATTTGTAACGACCCTGTATAGGATTTCTGAGCCTCTAAACCTTTGTCGGAGCAGAAAGCCTCATCTTTCTTCCACGGTGCAGCTGGCAGGCTCGAATCGTGGACTTAGTGGCTTTCAGTCCAGTCAGTCCTCGTATGCAAAAAGAAGCCAATGAGTTGAGACCCCTTAACTCCAAAGGTGAAGGATGAGCAGGGTATATGTTCCGACTCATAGCGACCCTGTATAGGATTTCCGAGGAGCAGCTGGTGAGTTTGAACTGCTAACCTTATGGTTCAAATCAACCTTGTGGTCCAGTATACTATCCTACATTCCACCAGAACTCCAAATGTGTACTTGTTGTTGTTGTTGTTAAGCGGCTTTCAATCTGTTCTGACCCTTAGCGACTTCGTATAGAGTTTCCAAGGAGCAGCTGCTGAGCTTGAACTGCCAACTTTTCGGTTCAAACCGACTTTGCATTCCAGTGCATTAACTGACTGTGCCACAGTAGGAACACTTACAAGCTTCAAATTAAATCACATATATTAAAAAATAAGGACATATTAATAAGTAAGGATGTCACTGAACTGTACATGTAAAAACATTGAACACTGAAATGGCAAAATATATAAAAATGTTCTCTCTATATATGTTGTTAATGTTGTTAAAGTGTCATTGAGTCGGTTCTGACTCATAGCGACCCTGTATAGGATTTCTGAGGAGTGGCTGGTAAGCTTGAACCATTGACTTTGCAGGACTTTAAAAAGTTTGTAGAAAAAGTTCCATTTTAATTTCATTTTTCCATGACCTTTTGAAGCCACCTTGTATTTACCACAATCAAAAAATAAAAGGAAATATTCCCTCCACCTGAAAGCTAGTAAGCAAATGGTACCCTTTCCCATGAACTGGTACGAATGAAAAAGAAAACTATCAAATGATAATTCGTAATGATAATTTAGGACAAGTTATAACGACTGACTGTGAGGATTTTCCCCTAACCTTTTGAGTTAAACATTACAGATAAGGATGCGAATAATGACATCCCAGAATCTGTTTGAAATTTTGCTTTCAAATATATACACTCTAACATCTTTTATTTATTCTTCTAAAAATTGATTTTTATTTTTAAAAATCCAAGCAATAGATAAAACGCAGTTAAACTCTATTTCATTTAAGAATTTGCATTGAAAAACAGTAACCCACTTTCTTTTCCTAAGTTCTTCTCCAAAGCATTTTCTTTAAATAATTGTAGCTTTCCTGTGCCCCCCACGCCTTAATATCATCCGCTGTTTTTCTAAATAATATGCTAATATTGGTAATCTTCCATCTGTCACTTTTATGCATTATCTCATAACTTCTTGTTATGGTTATTGAACATTTAATTCTTTTACAATTACCACTCCCCTGTTTCTTCTCCTTTCCTTCTCCCAAAATAGTTGTAAGCACAATGATTATGGTTTCTTTTTTGGTCTTGGAGTTTGTAATTTGTCTCATTTCCCCCCGTTTGCCTAATTGTCTATATATCTGTAACCATCTCCCACCCAACCCCAAGTACTCCAGCACATCTTTTACATGTTGTTGTTGTCAGGTGCCATCGAGTCAGAACCGACTCATAGCGACCC
>NW_006408562.1:14953609-14959843 GCF_000296735.1 Chrysochloris asiatica | reverse complement strand
ACAGTTGTCTTCCAAATTTCTTGGCAGAGATGAGTGAGTGCCTCCTGTGCTGCCTCACTTTCCTGAAAGATTTCAATTTTTATTCCATCAATTCCTGGTACCTTGTTCTTTGCCACATACCTATCAGTATATATTTTTATAAATTTACTGAACACTATATATTTGTTATATATGACTGTACATATATAGTTTAAACTTTATAAATAAACCAAAAAGGAGATATCAAAGAAAAGCAAAAGGGAAAGACTTGCTCAGCATTTCTTAAGCTGAAAAAACTGAAGAAAGAATTTGAACCTTGGGTTGCAACATTGAAGGATTTTATGGACAAAATAGTGAATGAGACAGGAAGCATCAAAAGACGGTGGAAGGAATCCATAATCACTTACCAAAAGTAGTTTGTCAGTGTTCAGTCATTTCAAGAGGTTATATACGAGCAAGAACCGATGGTGTGTTGAAGGAAGACGTGTAAGCTGCATTGACGGCATTGGTGTAAAACTAGGTTCCAGAAATTGATGGCATACAAATTGAAATCTTTCAACAAACTGATGCACCACTGAGGCGCCTCACTCATTTATACCAAGAAATTTGGAAGAGATCCATATTTGTGCCCCTTTCAAAGAAAGATGACCCAGTGGAATGCGGAAATCATTGAACAATATAATTAATATGACATGTAGACAAAATTTGGCTGAAGATAATTTAAAAACAATTGCAGCAGTACATCGATAGGGAACTACTAGAAATTCAAGCCAGATTCTAAAGGGGATGTGGAATGAGAGACATCATTGCTAATACCAGATGGATCTTGACTAAAAACAGGGGATTCTAGAAAGATATTTAATTGTGTTATATTCACTTTTCAAAGACATTTCACTGTGTGGATCAGAACAAATGATGGATAACATTGTGAAGAATGGGCATTCCAGAACGTTTAATTGTGCTCAAGAGGAACCTGTACATAGACCTAGAGGCAATTGTTAAAACAGAACAAGGGGATACTGAATGTTTAAAATCAAGAAAGGTGTATGTCAGGGTTGTGGCCTTTCACTAGACTTTTTCAGTCTTTATGCTGAGTAATCTGAGAAGAATGTGGCATCAGGATTGGAGGAAGATTTATCATCAACCTGCAACGTGTGGGTGGTACAACCTGGAAGCGAAGAAGAGTGGTGAAGATCAAAGACTACATCCTTTAGTATGGATTCTACCTCAATATAAAAAAAAATGAAAATCCTCACAAATGGACCTACAGAGAACATCACGATAAACTGAGGAAAGATTGAGGTTGTCCAAGACTTGGTTCCACAATCAATGCTCACGAAAGCAGCAATTAAATTCAAGGACACACTCTAACTGTGACATATACAGTTGTTGTTATGTGCTGTTGAGCCGGTTCTGACTCATAGCTACCCTGTATAGGATCTCCAAAGTGTGGCTGGTGAGGTTTGAATTGCTCACCTTACAGTTCACACCTTCTAGTCCAATGCATTATCCTGCAACGCCACACCAGGACTCCATATACAAGGTGGTGGTGGTGGTTATGTGCCGTGGAGTCAGTTCCAACTCACAGCGACCCTGTACAGGGTTTCCGAGGCTGTAAATCTTTACAGGAGCAGAAAGCCTCATCTTTCTCCCATGGAATGGCTGGTAGTTTTGAACTGTTAACCATGAGGTTAGCAGCCTGACTCGTAGCCACTATGCTGAGCTCCTTCATACGCAGGGTAGAGCTGCTGCAATCCTTTATGGGAGTAGGTAGCCAGGTCTGGTTTCCCACTGAGCCACTGATGGGTTTGAGCAGCAGAGCTTTCTGTTAGTAGCCGAGTGCTTAACCATTGCGTCACCAGGACTCCTTTGACACCGCCACCTAGTCTAAATATATGCAGTTGGAACGAGCATTTCTTGAAGCAATATAATTTCACTGGTTTTTCCTGTTCTACTCTATTTCATTAAAAAGATGCTGGCTGTGATGCACTAAATTGGTTTTACAATTCACTGCTGTTGCAAAAACAATGCTCTAGTTATAGTCAATAAACCCTAAACTCCAAAGCCATGCTGCCATGCTCCCTTGCTCTCTTTATTTCATTACTAGAATTGAATAGCGTTGTTTTGAAATTAGAGAAAAACAAATTGCTAGTACTTTTCTGTCTTACATAACATCGATGATCACTTTTTATGTTTTCTTACCTACTGCCTCTGGAGTCCTGGTGTGGCACTGTGGGTTAATGCGGCAGACTGCAAAGCTGTTTGAACTGCAAGGTCGGTGGTGCAAGCTCACCAGTCGCTCCTCGGAAACCCTATACAGGATCGCTATGGGTCGGAACCGACTCAACGGCGCTTAACAACAATAACAACCTACTGCCTCTGTCTTTAGCATATTAGCTGCCGTTGTAGGAAGGTTCCCATCATGGACTGTGAACCCATTTTGTCTGGTTACAGATCCTATGCCCTTTTTGCCCTGCTATAGAATCCCCTGGGTAGTGTGCAATTTTCATGAGGCATAGTTTCATTTGTTGAAAGAACTTCTGACATTTATTTAATATTAGACTTTTAGATAGGATGTTGACTGATTCATATTAAATTTGCTCACATTCTTTTTAAAAAGCCTTTTTTTTCTTATTAAAAATCATGCATATGAATTTTGGAAAACTGGAAAAATATGAAGCACCAACCCTTCTTCCCATAACCCTGTCTACTCAACTGGGTCTGATAATCCATTGCAGTGGCCCCATGGAACTCAGACACCATATTCACAATTAGGGGTTAACTAGGGAACTTAACAGGTTACAATACAGAATCAGAAAATGTTCATCGGACACACCACTCCACCATAAGCCTGCCTGAAGGCACTGGGTTCTACCTCCCTGGATCAGTAACCTTAGCTCCCGCACTTCCGTCCCTGGAGGCACCTCACTCCAGAAGCCAGCTTGCTGTTCACAGTCATGCGGCTTTACTTGCTCTGTGGGCTGGAGGTCCATCGCTCTGTCTTGGGCTCTGGGTCTTGGTTCTGCTGCTCTTCCTGTGCCCCTCCTCCGGTGTCACAGCTTTCTGTCCGTGGGTCTAGGAGGTTCAATGCGCATAGATCTTAGGCCCAAAGGACAGGCTCCTCTCCTGGTTGTTCCTCGTTGATGGTAGTGAGGTTCTCCCTTCCTGCTTCGGAGCTGGCTCATTTTAGACCCATGCTAGAGTTTCACGTTTTTACAATGACAGTGAGCTCTGTTTCCATCCACAGCTGAATCCTGTCATCCCATCAGTATCTTCTCCCACCTTCTCTTACCCAGATCCAGGAGAGCAGATATGCTGTGGTGAGAGTTAGAGACTACGGCTAGAAGAGACATTCGATAATTCACTACACCACAAAAATCTAGGCAATTCCTAAGAAAAAAAGAATGCTTATAATTCCTGGCATGGTGCTGTGGGTTAATGTGCTGGTCTGCAAGGTCAGTTTGAACTGCAAGCTCGACAGTTCAGACTCACCTTTGGCTCCTCAGAAATCCTATACAGGGTTGCTGTGAGTCAGAACCAACTCAATGGCATTTAACAACAAAACATTCCGACATTATTGTTGTTCAGTGCCGTCAAGTTGGTTCCGAAGCATAGCAACTCTGTACAGGGTCTCTGAGGAGCAGCTGACCTCGCAGTTAATAGTACAGTGCTTATCCTGCAGTGCCGCACCAGGACTCACCACCATCAATAACTTATTGTTATTTCCTTCATGTAATTTTTATGCAAATGTATTTTTGATATGATACTATGTTATTGTTCTGAAGGGCCATCAAGTCGATCCCAACCCATAGCGACCCTGTATAGGGTTTCGGAGGAGCAGCTGGTGAGCTTGAACCACCGACCTTGCAGTTCAAATGGCTTTACAGTTGGTGCATTAACCCACAGAGCCACACCAGGACTCTGATATGATACTATAGGTACAGTTTTATGTTATTCCTGCTAAATGCAGTTGAGTCATTTCTGCCTCATACTAATCCTGTATAGGGTTTTTGAGGAGTAGCTTGTGAATTTGAACCACTGACCTTGAAGTTTAAACTGGACTTGTGGTCCAGAGCATTATCCATCCCACAGCACCACTTATGATTTACCTTTATATCATAGGCTTCCTACTCCATCAAGTCATATAACAAACATAATCACAGTTAATCTATTGAATACAGTTGACCTTTGAACAACATGGGTTTGAACTGCCTGAGTCCACTTATAATGTAATAAAGGAAAAAAGAAACCACTGTATGACATTTGTTATTGCTGTTGGGTGCCACCAAGTTGGTACTAACTCATAGTGACCCTTTGCACAACAGAACAAAACACTGCCTAATTCTGCGCCCAACTGTTTGTCACTATCATTGCCATGGAGCAGTTTGTCTTTCCAGTCAGTTGCCTATCACAGTAAAACGCAGTCTCTCGTGGTTCTCTCTTACTTTTAAATTTTGTTTAGTACAATGCCATAAACCTTGAATAACACTGTGGGACGCATATGAAATCCCACAAGTGAAGCTGGACGTGTTCCCTAGAAGTAGAGAAAAGTCATGATGTTGCAAGAAGTTGACTGGCTTGGTAGGTACCGAAGATTAACATCTGCAGCTGCGATAACGCATCAATTCAAGATAAACTAAGCCAGCATAAGGACCCAAAAGAGAAAGGAACATGTGTGAAGCTGTCGCTGAAGTTAGGCCCCAAATGCCCCACTGCCACCCAGTTGATTCTGACTCCTAGTGACCCTCTAAGGGTTTCCTCCAAGACTGTAAATTGTTACAGAAGTGGAGACCTTGCTCTTATGGTGTAACTGGTGGGTTTGAACTACTGACCTTGCAGTTAGTAGTCCAACGCCAAGCCCACAGTGCCACCAGGGCTCTCCTATGCCAGAAGGTGGAAAAACTGCATTTTTTTTTTTGCAAAATAGCTTTTTATCTGGTATTGAGAATGCAGCTTTTATGTTGTGCACTATGAAGTACGTATAACATACAAAATATATGTGAATTAACAGTTTATGCTAATCTGTAAAGCTTCCAGTCCACAGTAGGCTATTATTAGTTGTTAAATTTTGGGTGAGTCAAAGTTACATGCACATTTTTGACTGCATGGAGGGGTGGGGGGTCCGTGTTCATAACTCTTATGTTATTTAAAGGAATATATTCTTTACATTTATATTCACATTTGGATCCTGAAATACAAGCTAGACCTGAAAAGGTGGCGTTCATGATGTAACTGTTGTTAGGTACCATCGAGTTGGTTCATAGCGTCTGTATGCACAATGGAACGAAACACTGCCTGGTCCTGGGCCATCCTCACAATAGTTACGCTTGAGCCCATTGCTGATGCTGGTAGTGTAGGGTCAGGAAATGGTACATCCCTTCTTGGAAGCTGGCTGTGGGCCCATTTTATAGGTTTAGATCAGGAGCAGGGAGATTTGCAAACATTAAGAACCAAAGCTGTTGTTGAAAGCATTTACTGTTAATTCTCAACTAGAAGGAAGATCCTTAGCAATGGTTCAGTGCAACGAACTGAATAGATTGGTGCTAGACTGCTTTCCCTCAAAGACCTCACGTAGCTACCTTGGATAGTCTTCAGAAAATATATGGTTCAGAAAGCACCCAGGGCAGTGCGTGTTCTGGGTCAAAGTGAGAATTTTGGGTTAGGCCTAATTGGTTCTAGTGAATTGCTCTAGTGGATACTCTGATTGAAAGAATGCTGGGCTAACCTGACATGTTTGGGGTTAAGGGATCATCTGCAATAGAACTAGACCCCCGAAGAGGCCACTGACAGAAGAGACTCCTGGGTGGGGTAAGAGGGCTGTGGAGCCAGCTGTTCAAGGTTGGCAAGGGAAGGCCTAACAAGTTGATGGAATTGGAGGAAAAAAATATTCTCAATTTTCCAATCAAGATCAGCTCAGCTATTCTCATGTTTGTTTCTTTACCAAGGTTCCAAAGCCTTCGCAGATTGGTACAAATATAAATGAATGATGTCCAAACTCAACGGAGTGTCCAGTCTTATCTGGAAAGGTTAATGAGTCAACTCTGCTTACCGCGCATCATTGGGTTTTATGGCTACTTCTAGAGTTGGCTTTTCCTGGGAGAGTATTCCCAGTCTCTCCATTGCTCTTTGCTTCTCAGCAACATTACTGAAAGGAATATCCAGATGTTATTTTCTGAAGTCTGATGAAGTTTATTTATGACATCAAGTTAAATTTAAGTTAGTGCTTAGTATATACTGAAAAAGTCTTTGGATTGC
>NW_006408562.1:14948822-14953273 GCF_000296735.1 Chrysochloris asiatica | reverse complement strand
CCCCAGCGAGATAGATTGGCAAAGTGGCAGCATCAATGGGCTAAAGCATGGCTACAATAGTAAGGTTGGCCTAGGATTGGGCAATGTTTCATTCTTTTGTGCATAGGGTCGCTATGAGTCAGTACCGACTCGATGACACCTAACAACCACAACAACAACAATGTGCCTTGAATGACTAAATTGATAAGTTGGGTACATTAATTGCTAGAGGTGAGAGCCTCTTGTGAGTCACTGCAGTTTGTCCTCCTAGTTCTCTGAAGTGACACGGTTAAGTCTGAGAATAGCGACCCTACACACATACGACAGCTCTGTCCACAGCAGAGCCCAGACTGTGAGAGGTCACTCTTTCAACACTGTCATGGACAATGGGATTATTAGACAAACTTGAGTCTGTCTGTTGCTCCTTCTGAATTTGGACACACTTTTATATTTCATAGAGAGATGAGGCTGTCTTCTCCTGTAAAGATTTACAGTCTTGAACACCTTCTGTAGAGTCATTATTAGAATCGATTCAATGGCGTTGGATTTGGTTTGAGTTTGTTATGTTTTATATAGGCTTTATGGACGAGCATATGATACGATGTTCCTGATCATCCTTTCTCTGAATTCACCGGTACAATGATCTCTGTTCATTGTTCTCCATTGCTGATCCATGCTAGGAAGGCAGACCCCTGGTCCAAAGTGAGGTTGCAACATAGACGATCTAAAAAGTAATGTACCATTCACATCTTAAAGGCTGTCTTCAAATACATGAGGCTGTCTGGGTGGTACAAGTTGTTAAATGCTTGGCTACTAGTGAAACGGCTAGTGGTTCTAGTCTACCCAGTGGTACCTCAGAAGAAAGACCTGGTCACCAGTGAAAAGTCACAGCCATTGAAACTCTAAGATACGTAGTTGTGCTGGGACACATGTGGGGTTGCCATGAGTTGGATGTGACTTGACAATAAGTTTTGTAAATATGTGAAACTGAGAAGACTGATAGATTTGCTGCCTTTTTGTTTTGGTATGGTCTGTGAATAAAGTAAGGGAAATTGGCTTGAATTGCAGCAGAGGGCATTTGAAGGTGTTAGGTACCATTGAGTCGGGTCCACCTCAGAGTGGTCCTACGCACAACAGAACGGAACACTGCCCGGCTCTGTGCCATCCTATAATTGTTGTTACTTTTGAGCCTAACTGCTGTTGGCATTGTGCAAACCCATCTCATTGGGTGCCTCCTCTTTCTCACTGACTCTCCACTTTACCCAGCATGATGTCCTTCTCCAGGGTCTGATCCCTCCTGATAACATGTCCAAAGTATAAGAGATGAAGTCTCGTCATCCTGGCTTCTAAGGAGCATTCTGGCTGTCCTTCTTGCAATATAGGTTTGTTTGTTCTGCCAGCCCATGGTACTTTTAATATTCTTTTCCAACACTGTAACTCAAATGCATCGATTCTTCTCCTGTCTTTGTTATTCACTGTTCAACTTTCACATGCATTTGGAGGTGGTTGACAACATTATGTCTTCGGTCAAATTTGAGGTTAGATGGCAAGAAAATATTTTCTGACAGGAAATACTGAACTAACAAGTAGATTTCATTTGTCTGATAAAGATCTAGCTTGTCACTAGACTTTGGAGTGAATAGTTTTAATTCATTGGTGGTCAAACACTAAGCCTAGTCCTCAAGATCCGAGGTTTTAAGATTTGATAATCATACAATTTTGTACTTTTAAAAAGTCACCCACTTTTATGATGATCTCTTCTTGGAAGAAGAAATTCCTTTCTCAATGTGATTCTAAGATACTAGTTGCAGTATGTTATTGAATTGTTTATATCTGCACTACCAGTATTTAGGAGTCCTGGCGTGGTGCTGTGGGTTAATGCTCCAGACTACAAAGTTGTCTGAACTGCAAGGTTGGCAGTTCAAGCTCACCAGCTGCTCCCCAGAAACCCTAGACATGGTGGCTATGGGTTGGAACTGACTCAACAGCACTTAACAACAACAACCAGTATTTAAGAAAATGCTGTGTTCTAAGCAGATATTTAAGATTCCTGACTGAGTGTGATTTTTCTTAAAGCTACTATACTAGATGAGGGATGGGGAACCTTCCCCCCCCCCCCCCCCAAATTTACAGCCTCATTCGTGGGCCATATAAAATGATCAGTTTCAAAATTAGCCTTCTGTATTTAGGAGAAAAATCAATGGATTTGAATTATGGTCATTAATTATTTCACCCCCAATGAGTCCTGGTGTGGTACAGTGGGCTAACGCACTGAACTGCAAAGTTGGTTTGATCTGCAAGGTTGCATTTAGTCTGGCCCTGCCATAGCAACCACAGTTTCAGCCATCACATTGTTATTGTTGTGAAGTGCCATTGAGTTGATTCCAACCCATAGCATCCCTGTATAGGGTTTCCAAGGAGCAGCTGGTGAGCTTGAAACGCAACCTTGCAGATCAAACCAACTTTGCAGTTCAGTGCGTTAGTCCACTGTACCACACCAGGACTCATTGGCCTGAGGGCCGGATGTTCCTCACCCCTGTGAAGGCTTTTAATTTGACTTTTCTTCACTTGTGGTCTTAGCCCTCAAATGCTTCTTCTAACTGACATTTCCTTTCAACGTCAAAATAACGTTCTTAAGTTCTGTGTAGTCACTTTGGACTCATAGAGACCCTGAATAGGGTTTCCAAGGCTGTAATCTTTTGGGGGAGCAGAAAGCCTTAGCATTCTCCCAGCAGAGCAGCTGGGGGAGCTCAAATGGCCAACCTTGGGATTCTTAACTCAGTACTTATCCTAGTATGCTCCTCAAAGTCAGAATTTGTTGTTGTTGTTAGGTGCCATTAAGTTATTTCCAATTCATAACGACCTCATGCACACCAGAATGAAACACTGCCTGGGCCTTCCCCATCCTCACAGTCGTTAAGCTTGAGTCCATTGCTGCTGCCACTGTGCCACTCAGACTCGATAGGGGTCCTCACTTTACTAAGCATGATATCCTTCTCCAGGGACTGGTCCCTCCTTACAATGTCCGATGTATGAGAGACAAAGTCTCTCCGTCCTGGCTTCTAAGAAGCATTCTGTCTGTGTGTCTTCCAACGCAGATATGTTTGTTCTTCTGCCAAACCATGGTACTTTTACTGTTTTTTCCAACACCATAACTCAAATGCATCAGTTCTTCTATGGTCTTCCTTATTCATTGTCCAACTTTCACATCCATATGAAGTTATTGAAAATACCATGGTTTGGGTCAGGTGCACCTTAGTCCTCAAGCTGACACCTTTGCTCATGAACACTTTAAATAGGTTTTGTGCAGCAGATTTACCTAATGCAATATGTCATTTGATTTTTTTTTTAGTGCTGCTTCCATGAGTGTTAATAGTGGAGCCAAGAAAAATAAAGTCTTTGACAACAACTTCAGTCGTCTCTCCATTTATCAAAATCCATTAAACATTAAAATTTACTGGATGCACTGCCAAATGCTAACTTTTTGTTGGAGCAGAAAGCCTGACTTTTTTGTGTGTGGAGCGGCTGGTGGGCTTTAAGTGCTGATTCTGCAGTTAGCAATCCAGTGCTTATCCTACAGAACCACCAGGATTCCTTTGAAGCTACTAAGACGACCTCAAATTCTGTTGGCTTGTTGTCAAGGAAACCCTGAGACTAGAGGCCAGTTCCATTTGGACTCAAATATCGCCACCTAGTGGCTTGTTGTGGTTTATGCCATGGCTTTTTGAACCAAACGTCTTCAAGAAAATGAGTTAAATAATTCTTTTATATCTGAAAAGGTATTTTTTGTTTTAAATTTTTTATAATTAGTTTTCATTACCAATACATGTTGCTTCCTCCATGACATGGTGAACCAAAACAATGAATTGTGTTTGTTAAGAAAAAAATTTTGATTAAAAACAAATATGATTCTAAAGTGATCTATTACTATGGATTGAGAAAACGTAATCTCTCATCAAATAAATCTGTTCCTGAAAATAAAATGAACCCAATCTCCAGGGAAGCAAAGTAAATTTCTAAATGTCACAATGCCTTCCACTCTTCTGCAGCTTATAACACTTCTTGAAATTGAAAAATTTACTTCAAATACACATTTTGAGACTTACCTGAATATAAAGTCAGGGTGCTTCTGACACACTTAAATTTTTAAAAATAAATTCGTTTGGTTCCAAAGACAACAATTACTTGAGGTGATTGATCATGAAGCTCTGAGCTAGGCATGCCACAAGATGCACTGTGTTCCATCCTCCCTGTCTTAGCTCTCCGCTTTTTTATTTGGGTATCGTTTTTGTCTGAGATTATGATAGAGAACTGGTATATAATTTTTATTTCAGTAAACCCACACACTTTTTAGAATTTTTATTTGACTTGTGAAGGATAAAGTTTATGTTTTCTCAAGAAAGTTACATAATTCCTTGATCTGTCTGTCCTATCTATCTATCTATCTATCTATCTATCTATCTATCTATCTA
>NW_006408562.1:14936495-14948132 GCF_000296735.1 Chrysochloris asiatica | reverse complement strand
GTAATCCATACCAAAGGCTGTGCTCTTTGATCTTCATCAGTAAATGTTTTAAGTCCTCTTCTCTTTCAGCAAACAAGGTTGTATCATCTGCATATCACAGGTTATTAATGACTCATTAACAACCTGCAATATATATATATATATATATGTAAAATTTCCCTCTAATGGGTCCACATGGAGTTCTGGTGTGGCCCTGTAGGATACATACTGGATGGCAATATCAGTTTGAAAACGATCAGCAGTTCAAACCCACCAGCCACTGCTTGGAAACCTTATATAGGGTCAATATGAGTTGGAACCAACTTAATGGCACTTAAGAACGACAACAACAAATGGGTCTATGACACTTAAAAGGAATAAAGAACCCCAAAGCGATTTGCAGCTCATCCATTTGCAGTGCAAACTCATCAGCTGCTCCTCGGAAATCCTATACAGGGTCACAGTGAGTTGGAACTGACTCGATGGCACTTAACAACAACGACATTACAAGTGTATGATATTTCTGATGGACACACTTCTTTTTTCTCTGAATGACTAATTGTAATACGTTGTCAAATGAGGTCATTCTTATGCTGCTAAGTATTTTTTTCGTTTCATCTGTTCCGGATTCTATGCCTTTGTAAAACCGTGCTGTAGACTTCTGTGTCTACTCTGAATGGCCTGGTTGATCAGGTTCTGGTTTTATCCCATGTTCTGTCTGCTCTAGATACATTTTATATTGCTCTTCAGTCGACAAGGGAAGTTACGGCTGCAGAAATGGTACACTACTCTACCGGACAAAGAGAGGAGGAAGATCATCCGGGACATCATTCAGATTGTCCTTTCCCGCGGGCAGAGGACAAGCAGCTTTGTTGACTGGAAGGACCTGAAACTGGTGTATAAAAGGTGTGAGTAACTTTCTGAGAGCTGCATGTCGGACGTTTATTTTGGCGGGTTCGAATCCTGTACATTTCTGATGGTGACACCAATCCCGTCACTTACTGAACTGTTTCAAGCCAGGGGCTCAGTGAAAATGAAAAGAGCCCTCACCCTCATTCATGCAAAGGCCTTTCATGTGCCAGGATGGGACCCAGGCATGTAACCCATGCACTGATACTACACACATGCATTTGACAATTATTTATAAGCACCTATATTACATTCCTTTCAAGCTAATCAGTTGCTCCTTGGAAACCCTATCCAGGGTCGCTATGAGTCAGAACCGACTCGATGACACTTAACAACAACAACATATTGTATTAAAGGAGCTCTGGTAGGATCGTGATTACGAATCAGGCTGCTAATCTCAAGGTCAGCAGTTCGAAACTACCAGCGGTTCTGTGGGAGAAAGATGAGGCTTTCTGCTCCCATAAAGATTTATAGCCTCGGAAACCCTGTGCAGGGTCGCTATGAGTCAGAATCGACTCCACGGCACTTAACAACAACCACATCTCGGTGTGGCACTGTAGGATCAGCACTGGACTCCTAACCACAAGGTTGGTGGTTCAAACCCACCAGCTGGTCCTTGGAAACCCTATACAGGGTCACTATGAGTCAGAACTAACTCTCCAGCACTCAACAACAGAAACAGCATTATATTCCTTTTGTTCTAATGGCTGGAGATACAGTTGACAAGACACAGCATTCCTGCTCTTCTGAGCTTTGTTGTTGAGTGCTGTGGAGTTGGTTCTGACCCATAGCGTCAACCCAGTATAGGGTTTCTGAATTGTGGCTGGTGGGGTTGAATCGCCAATCGCTTTAAATATAAACTATTTTCACTTAGTAACAAATGGGGAGCCATTGTCTGAGAGAGATGGGGACTGTGTTTGAGTGGGCATCTCTTACAGTTATTATTCATGTTTGCAGATGAGTGAACTAAGACCACAGAGAATATAAGTAATTAGTTCCCAGTGACAGTAAATGAGTGGTAATTAGCAGAACCAGCATTCATATCCTGATTTTTCTGGCTTCAGACCCTAATATTTTCTTTTGACTACACCTCCTTGCCCGGGAGAGAGGAAACCCAGCTTTGAGATGAGGGAACTGAGACCCTGAGAGGTAAAGTCAATTTGTTTATAAAGACCTAGATAGTTGAGGCTTAAACCAAAATCAGGAGGCCCTGGGTGGAGTAACTGGCTCACATACTCAGCTGCTGATGGAAGGATTGGAGGTTTGAGTTCACCCAGAAGTACCTTGGACAAAAGTTCTGCCAATCTATTCCTGAAAAAAATCAGTCTCCATGAGTTGGATTCAACTCCACAGCAGCTGTTTTTAAGGCAGAACCAGGACACAGCTAA
This sequence comes from Chrysochloris asiatica, assembly GCF_000296735.1. Lineage (NCBI taxonomy): Eukaryota > Metazoa > Chordata > Mammalia > Afrosoricida > Chrysochloridae > Chrysochloris > Chrysochloris asiatica. The sequence continues at coordinate 14,945,856 of NW_006408562.1, read as the reverse complement.
CCTGACTGTATACCTACCATTTTACTGTAAGTTTCAGAAGGAAAATTCACGTTAGAAATGCACTTAGAGAGAGGATGTTTATAAAACCCAGGCGCGAAAAGCAGAGGACTGTCACAGATTGATACCGCATGGAGTAAATTACCAGGACATTCTTGGGCAGAGCTCCCTCTGCTGGTCTTGGGTCAGCACGGTTAGCCCTCGCATCTTGTAAGACTTCAGTGGAGGCTGTTGTTGATAATTAGCCTTCCAGGGGTGGTGGCAAGGCAGAGTCCCAGGAACAACTTGCCAGCAGAAAGCTCGTTTCCCCCCCCCCGCCGCCTGCTGCATTTAAAACTTGACGTCTCTTGGTAATTTAAACAACTGCATGAAGAGTAGACTTTGATGACTCTCACAACAGGTATTTGCAGGTACTGAGTATCCGACAGTGACCATGGCAGACTTGTTGGGTCTCTGTCTTTATGAAACCAGTTATCTAGATGGGAGGACAAACACTGCAACTGACAAGAATGAAACTAGACTAAACTCCTGTTTTTGGTTTAAGCCTCAATTATCTGGGCGTAGAGCAGCTCTGATAGTCTGAAAGGGTAGTGATTTCCCAGAGGAGACGGCACCCAGACCGAGAATGCTGGGAGAGAAAGGAGTGAACAAGATGAACAGAGGCGGAGTAACTCAGGCGGTAGAAACATACAACTGGAAGGCAGGGAATTTAACTGACGGGCTGATGATAGGGGCAGGCAGAGAGTGTTGGGAGTGTAATATGTAAATGAGAGGCCATGGCATCCCTAGAGCTGTGGTCAGGGATGTCCAACTGCTTACGTCTCTCCAGGGTAGAACTTAATATATTGAGAACCTTCACGTTATTAACAGAAGGAATCCAATCACCAGGCTTTTTACACCATCTCTTTCACATGTCAGGAGACTATTGGATGCAACCAATACGTTAAAGTTTTCTTGGAGGGGGAGCATCTGTGAGAAGAGCTTTTGCACTTTCATCGGGGAAAACTGGCTTCCGGTTGTTTAATGTGATATGATATTTTACTTTGTTTTCTTTCCAAGGTATGCTAGTTTGTATTTTTGCTGTGCAATAGAAAATCAGGACAATGAGCTCTTGACACTAGAGATTGTGCACCGGTATGTGGAGTTGCTGGACAAATACTTTGGAAATGTAAGTGTTCTGGTCTACTAGAATTAGTCATAGTCTCCATCTTTGGTCCTACTTTGCCTCCTCTCTCGCCAGTCTGTAATAAGAATTTGCATTTGTCCCAATGATCACATTGCTACTTCTGATGAGAATACAGGCTTTCCATTAACAAAGGAAAGAGCCCAAGCTATCAAGAGTCTGATGATGTCTCTCTCTCCAGACCACAAACACTCCAGAGACCTCATCGATCCACGTCTTTAACAGCCCGAGAATTTCATGGTGAAGGATTCCTTGACAGTCTGTCCCTTAGTCCACATTGGCTTTACCATCTCTTTTGTGTCTTGATGTCCTGTCTCCTCTCTGGCTTCTTTTTTTCTAAGCTACAACTATTCTTTAATCTTACTTATATTTCAGAAGAAGAAGAAAAAAGAGCTCAAATCCTTTTTTGTTCACATTGCTAATCCATCTCCTTTCATTTACTACCAAATAATATACCGTAACAGGTTACCAATCCTTATTGGACTCATTCACTCCTCAGCGGTTTAGAACTTGGGTTCCCTCTTGATCGCTCAAAGGAAACTATGACGTTACCAAGGGCCTCTTCCTAGAGGGTAATTAATACCAAGGACATTTCTTAAATCTTTACCTGGTGCACTGAATCCTTGCTTATCTCTTTAACTTTTCTCCTCTTTGTTTTTTCCATGACACTGAATTCTGTTGATTCTTGTCCTCTATTTCTGAAGATCCCACCCTGGTTCTTTCCACTGGCATCTCTTCTTCCTTCTGTCTTCTAAGTGCCCACTTCTCTTCCTATTTTCCTTATGTTGCCTACCTGAATTTCTTTCCTGGAAACCCAGCCCTGCATTGCCAGCTGACTGGCTTCTCACAGCCATCTCAGTCGAAGTTTGACAAGAACCCAAACTTGTCATCTTCTGAAAACTGCCTTGGTGATTGGATTGACTGTGTCCTGGGTTCCTTCAATGCAAAGGGTAGTTAGTGGCTCTTGCATCTGTGAATTGCCTCTGTCTACTCAAACCGGACTGATCTTATTTCTACTCTCATTAGTATAGCTTGAGTGCAGATCTCAGTTGTGTTTTTCTCTATCAACCTTGTCCTCTCCTGGCCTGTTATCTATAATGAATGAAATTCAAACTTGAGAACATTGATCTCAGACCACGTCTCTGACTTTCTTGTTTCCCTTTGTCTCCCTAACATACTCGGTTCTTCAGTGACACAGATGGCCTTGACTCACCTTTCTCTTGTACAAGATTTGCTTGACCACCACATTGCAGGTCCCTCTAGACCATGGAGTCCTGGTGTGGTACTGTGGGTTAATGTGCTGGACTGCAAGGTCATTTGAACCACTACGTCTGTGGTTCAAGCTCACCAGCTGCTCCTCAGTAACCCTATACAGGGTCGCTATGGGCCGGAACTGACTTGATGGCACTTCACAACAACAACAACAAGATCATAACCTAGGTCGGATATGTTTGTGTTTTTTATTACTGTGACCACCTCTGGGTCAGATTTCAGAAATGTTTCATCCAGTTCATCTCAAGAAACAAATCATTAGGTTTGTGGAAGGCTTTTGCCTCAGTAATACTGTTTCCTTGCTCACGAAAGACTAAGCTTTATTAATATTGTTAGAATTCGCTCCCAAAAGACTTTCCTTTGTTCTCTTTACTGGAATGAGAATCATTTACAGTTTTGGTTGGGACTTTGTCAGATTTACTTTAACCCATCTTTACACAAGGACAAACAATTGGAAACGCTCTGAAAATATTTCTTTTTCTTCTTTCTCTCCTTCTCTCTCTTCCTTTCTCTTTTTACTCCTCTTCTAAGCCTTTCTTGTCCTCTTCCTCCTCTTTTGTAAATGACGTTTTAAAGCCTTCAGTGTTGCTCCCGGGACTTCAGTTTGTTGGTCAGTATGTAGCTGAAACAGGACTGTTAGACCATCTTTTCTTTCTCTTTTTCCTGGTTGACCAGCTAATTTTAATTTTTAAGAGAGTTTTAGATTAAGTAGGAGTCCTGGTATAGTGCTTTAAGGTAAGCACTGGACCACAAGGTCGGTTTGAACTGCAAAGTTGGCGATTCAAGTCCACCAGCTGCTCCTTGGGAACCTTATGCAGGGTCATTATGAGTTGAATCGACTCTAAGTACTTAACAACAAGAACAAGATGGAGTTCATTTTAATTGTTAAGAGATTAAGATTGTTAAGAGATAGATGTTAGTAGCATGCTTTCAAGTTTGAGATTATTTCATTCTTGGAGTCTTGGTGTGGCACTATAGGCTAAAGCTCTGGACTGCAAGGTTGGTTTGAACCATAAGCTTAGCGGTTCAAGCTCACCGGCTGCTCCTTGGAAACCCTATATAGGGTCACTATGAATCAGAACCAACTCAACTGCAATGAACAGCAACAATAGCAAATTATTTTAATAAGGGGTCCTAGGGTTAATGCGCTGGACTGCAAGGTTGGTTTGAACCTCAAGGTTGGTGCTTCAAACTCACCAGCCGCTCCTCAGAAACCCTATACAGGGTTGCTGTGAGTCGGAATGGACTCGACTGCACTGAACACCAACAAGTGACACGCTGGTTAAGCATGCAGCTGCTGGCAGAATGTTTGGTATTTGAGCCCTCCAGTGGCTCCACAGGAGAAACACCCTGGTGACCTGCTTCCGAAGATTACAGTTCTACGCTGTCCTGTTGGGTCACTCTGAGTCAGACACCTCCCGATAGGAGTTCTGACACTGAAATGACCTTTCACAAGGACCTGACAGGGTTTTCCTGAGATTTTCCGTGATATGCCAATGCCCCATCATTTCTGTGCCCTGTTTCCGCCTGTGGTTTTTACCTAGGTTAAACCCACCATGGTAATGCGAATTGGGGTGGAATTTGATCTCAGTTTGACTGAGTTACAACCAGAGATTTCAAAACATGTTCTGACTCTCAAGAGAATTTGAATCACCTTCACTCTTGTTAAGTCCAGTTAAAAGTACATGGAGAGTCAGGATGAATTTCCATTTCTCTATCATTAATTTCCCATCCTATTTTGGCATACCTTTGGAAGCTCTTTGTCAAGAACCTAAATGTAATTCACTAAAAAATTCAATGTATCTTTCATTAAGCTAAGAGCAGCTAAGAGCAATTTAAGACTATTTGCTCAGTAGGTGTTCAAGTCTTATTAATTAACAGTGATGAGCCAAGCCTTCTTCCAGTACTAATTCCCATTGACTTCATCTCAGGAATACTCTATTGCTCTTTGGTGTTCTTTTCCTCATGTGTTAATACTGAAGGTTTCCTTGAATTCTGCCCTTGTGTTATCCATGGGGAATCTTTGCACTTAACTTTTCCTGTAACATCAGAAAATATTATTTTCCTATGAGAGAAAACCCCAAATCTTTGACTACCCATTTAAGTTATGTACTGTTTTCTTTCTTTTTTTTTGTTAGCATTTTTCAATTCCAAGGAGATTTGCAAGGATTAACTAGTTAATCTTTCGATCTTTCTAAGTTGCATTAACCCCCATTTATAGGGGCCAAGAGGAAATGCCTCAACATTTCACAGTAGACCAGTATCCTTTGAGACTTTAGATGCTTGCCGTATTTTTCCATTACAGATTATAGCATAAGTTTTGACTGGTGCACTTGGGGTGTGTGGATGTTGCTGTCCTTGAGACAACTTGACCTTGACTTTGGGAATTTTCTTGTTGCAAGAAGTGTGCATCCTAGAGCCTGGTATTAGTTACCTCACCTACCAGGTCTTTGGTTTACCTCATTTTATAGATGAGAAAAAAGAGAATCAAAAAGGCTGTGATCGAAAGATTTACTTTGCTGATCTCACAGGGCTGCTGTGAGGATCAAATGTTTAGTGCAATTAACATGACTTTATAAACTGCTCATCCCTATAGCATTGTATTATAATGTATAGCTTTGTGATAATGATTTCCACTTTATTCATAGCTTTATAAATGTTTCTATAATTTCTTACTATCCAAAGTCTTTGGTGTATATAACTTGAATTTTTTTTTGCATTTACTTTAGTAAAGAATTCAGTTAGGGCAGGTATTTCTTAGACTCTATTGCAATTACCAAGATGTCTCAAAGGGTTTATGCTTAGAGTCCTGGTGTGGTGCCGTGGGTTAATGCGCTGTACTACAAAGTTGGTTTGAATTGCAAGGTTGGCGGTTCAAGCTCAACAGTCACTCCTTGGAAGCCCTGTACAAAGTCACGACTCGATGGCACTTAACAACAACAATAGTCACTAAAGGTTGATGGTTTAAACCACCAAGATTGGAGTCCACTCAGTAGTACCATGGAAGAACGGCTTGGCAATATGCTTTGTAAAGATTACAGGCATGGAAACCCATAGAGCTCAGTTCACGCTGCCTCACATGGAGTTTCCAGGTATCAGAATCAATGCAATGGCAGTAGATGGTTTTTTTTTTTTTTTTGTTTGTTTGTTTGTTTGCTTTTGGTGTTGAAGTTATTGATAGGCCAGGAATAATCTCACTGCATATGAATTCTGTGATAATAGAACACAAATCTAGAACATCAGAGATAAAATTAAATGAACAGTTTCTATTTTTTAATAAACTCTCTTGAAGATTATAGAAACATGAGAAAATGAGGAAAAAATTCAATAAAGAGACTCATGCATTTCCTAATTAACAGGGTAAGTGAGGAGGAAGCCATGTGTATTTGTCTAATGAGATAATGTGGAGTCAGTCAGCATCAAGGGCTTATTGCTGGTGTTACTGAGAAAGTTTTCTTAAGGTGAAATGTGCAAGTATTTGCGTAATTAACAAAGCCCTCATATGGTGTGGTGGTTCCTGTCAGCTAAGAGTAAAGTTGGCAGCTCTTACCCAACCAGCTGATCCTTGGAAGACAGACAAGTGAATCTGCTTCTGTAAAGACTGTTGTTGGTGAAGAAATGCTATCGAGTTGGTGCTGACTCCTGGCGACCCTTGTGTATCAAGAGTAGAACTGCATGCCATAGGGTTTTCAATGGCTGGTTTTTTGGAAGTAGTGCATCAGGCTTTTTCTTCGGAGTCCCCTCAGGGTGGACTGCAATCTCCAATCTCTCAGTTAGCAGCTGAATGTGACAACTGTTTGTACCACTCAAGGACTTCATCCCTTGCAACTAGGTATAATCAGCTCTGCTGGAGGGCATTATAGGCCGGGGGATGGGTTACTGCTCTGAGAGTGGGTATGAGACATTTCTAGAGAACGTGCATTAGTTTCTGTCAGATTCACTTTGCAGGATTCTGATTGCTGGTTTCTGCTAACGAAGCTCCTGTCTGTCTTAGACTCCTGGTCTGCACCGCCTTGAACTCTTGAGATTCCTCCGCTCTCACCTTGCTACTGTAACTCCTGACTTCCAGTCTCTTCTGACCTCTGGTAACTGCTTACTTCTCATACCTTCTTTCATGTGCATGGATGTTAGATTTACATGCTTTCTTTGTGTTTATTTATGTTGTTTGAAATTGTAAAACAATGCAGATATTTAATGTATCCTTCTAGACATACCCCAAACCAAAACTATCTGTTGCTTACGAATCAATCCTGACTTTTAGCGACCCTATAGGATAGAGTAGAGCTGCACATAAGGTTTCCCAGGCTGGGGAGCAGACAGAAACAGACTCACTTTTTCTCTTGTGAGGCAGCTGGTGGGTTTGAACCACTGACCTTTTGACTAGCAGACTCATGTTTTAACTAATGAGCCACTAAGGCGCATTCCTTCTGGATACATACATTTAAAAATATTAATGGGATTTCAATATGCAGATTTTTCTGCAACTTTCTTTTCCCCCTTTCACATTTATCTTGGAGCCTTTATTATCTTCCCATGTCCGTCTTCCTCATTCTTTCTAACTTCTGCGTAGAATTTCTATGGCATAGAGGAATATGCTGTACTTACCCAATTTCCAATTGGTAGATTTTGGAGAGTTTCTAATTTTTATTATAATTTAGTCTGCAGTAAGTGTTTTTATTACTGTATATCCTTGCCTACCAAGCCATGGTATTTTCAATAACCTCATATGCATTCAAAAGCTGGACAGTGACTAAGGAAGACCGTAGAAGAATTGATGCCTTTGAGTTGTGGTGTTGGAGGAGAATATTGAAAGTGCCATGGGCTGCCAAAAGAACCAATAGATCCGTTTTGGAGGAAGTGCAGCCAGAGTGCTCCTTGCAGGCCAGGATGGCCAAACTTCATCTCTCATACTTTGGACATATTGTCAGGAGGGACCAGTCGCTTGAGAAGGTTATCGTGTTTGGTAAGGTGGAGGGTCAGAGAAAAAGAGGAAGACCCCCAGCAAGATGGATTGGCCAAATGGCAGCATCAATGGACTCAAGCATGACAACAATAGTGAGGTTGGCCCAGGATCGGGCAGTGTTTCATTCTTTTGTGCATAGGGTCACTATGAATCCGTACCGACTTGATGGTACCTAACAACAACAATCCTTGCCTACTAATGTGAGTATTGCAAGGATATCAATGACTTGTGGAATTGTTGGGGCAAAAGACTTACTTACACATTTAAAATTGACTTTAAAAACATGAAAAAGATAGATATTACAATTTGGCTCTCCAAAACAGTCTGTAAAAATTTGCGGATTCCTCCATAGTGAGAGTCAGTACCTATTTATCGGTATCAGCAGCAGCAACAGGGCCTTCTTCATTTTCAGACGAACATTAATTTAATTTGCATATTTTCTAATTTATGGTGAAGACAGCATATCTTATTAGATGTTTATTGTTTGTTGTTAAGTGCTGTTGAGTCGGTTCTGACTCATAGCGACCCTGTATAGGGTTTTTGAGGAGAGTCTGGTGAGTTTGAACCTTCGACCTTGCAGTTCAAACTGACCTTGCAGTCTAGTGCTTACCGTACAGCACCACACCAGGTGTTTATTAGCCTTTTCAATTTCTTGCTATGTCTATGAATTGCTTATTTTACGGCTGTTTTGGTTTTTCAGTTGTGATGTTAATTTGTAGGGGTTTACAAGAATTGTTCTTGTGTTACAAGTACCATCTCCTTTCCCCCTGTTATATATCTCACAAATATTTACCCCTGTCACTGTGATCTTAACCCCATTTCTGGGACGTGGTCCACGTTCTTCTCTGATCTTTCCAAATTTTTTGCCTTGGGATCTCTCTTCCGCTGTCACTCAAATTCCTAAATTGAGAGTATTCTGGAAGCAAATGAAAGGGTTCATAAGCTGAGAAGATGTGCTTTACTGATGACATTTTCTCAGTGGTGGTGGTTCTTAAAGGGAAACTGAAGTCCTGGGATCTCTTGGGTTATATTATTGTATCTCAATGAATACTTAAAAAACAAACAAACAAACAAAAAAACTGCACTCATGTATATATTATACAGTAAAATATCCTCGACTCTGAACCTGTCAGACAAAGAAAACTCAAATATTTTCCACTAATGAGCAATTAGAAAGTACTCTGTCCAAGGGGGAAAACTCGCAAGGCATCCTGGTAACTTCCAGCTCTCACAAGCTTCACTCTATGTACGTGTGTGGTGTAAGTGCTACAAGGGTTCCTACATGCAGGGGTTTGTTCCAAGCAAAATGTGTTTAACCTTGTCTTTGTGATCATTGATGGCTGCAAATACATTCTCTCAGTAAGACACTTGTCCTAATCTCATTAGGGAGTCCTGGTGTGGCACTGTATGGTAATGCACTGGACCACAAGGTCAGTTTGAACTGCAAGGTCGTTGGTTCAAATCCACCAGCTGCTCCTCAGAAACCCTCTACAGGGTCACTATGAGTCAGACCTGACTCAAAGGCACAGGACAACGACAATCTCATTAGGGTGCCTCAAAAAAGAGGTCCAATTCCAAGGGCATCTGCTGGGCCAGTTACATTCAAGACATTGACGTTTGCTCAGAGGATTATGGTCACTGATTTTTGGAGATCCGCAAGGTGTCATCTTGATAGGTTTTTTCAAAGGCAACAGGACAATCCCAGGGATTTATCATGCAGAAGTTTCGGAAATTTGAAAACTGCATTAGTGACAAAAAGGCCAGCAATGACCCCACTTGAAGGTCACCACAATGGCCTAAGTCAGCGATGGATGTTGCAAGTTAGAGAAGTGGCTGTGAAAATGGAGAAGAGGGGAGGGTTGCTGATTAACTTAGGAAACAGAATCCGGAATTGGTGAGCACATTGAGAGGGATGAGACTGATGGAGAGAGAGGAGGGATATATAT
>NW_006408562.1:14935738-14936395 GCF_000296735.1 Chrysochloris asiatica | reverse complement strand
CATTGTCGATTGAATTAGATTAAACAGCTAGCTAGAGGTGGAGGGTATTCACCAAAATAAGAACCAGAGGAAGAAGAATTAGCTTGACTTCCATTTGGGAAAAGGTGACTTGGACTGGGGAATTTCTAGGTTGTTGGTAGGTGCCGTCAAACTGAAAACTGCATTGTTGGGAAAAGGCCAGGACAGTTGTGCTATGGAATTGTTTTCCATCACGAGAGCACCTGCTCATTCTTCAAGGAAAGCAAGGGCTGATGCTGTGCAGTGAATGATTGGACTTGATTGTTCTAGCCAGCCTTCATAATGCCTACCAAAGGTGTGGGGTATTAGGAGCCAGCCTTCATAATACCTACCAAAGGTGTGGGGTATTAGGAGCCAGCCTTCATAATGCCTACCGAAGGTGGTAGGACATAGGAGCCAGCCTTCATAATGCCTACTAAAGGTGGGGGGTATTAGGAGCCAGCCTTCATAATGCCTACCGAAGGTGGTAGGACTTAGGAGCCAGCCTTCATAATGCCTACCGAAGGTGGTGGGTATTAGGAGCCAGCCTTCATACTGCCTACCAAAGGTGGTAAGACTTAGGAGCCAGCCTTCATAATGCCTACCAAAGGTGGGGGGGTCTTAGGAGCCAGCCTTCATACTGCCTACCAAAGGTGGGGG
>NW_006408562.1:14922318-14935638 GCF_000296735.1 Chrysochloris asiatica | reverse complement strand
CTACCAAAGGTGGGGGGGTCTTAGGAGCCAGCCTTCATAATGCCTACCGAAGGTGGGGGGTGGTATTAGGAGCCAGCCTTCATAATGTCTACTGAAGGTGTGTGTGGGGGTGGGTATTAGGAGCCAGCCTTCATAATGCCTACCAAGGTGGAGGTGGGTATTAGGAGCCAGCCTTCATAATGCCTACCAAAGGTGGGGGGTATTAGATGTTATGGAGTTGATGCTGCCTCCTAGCAGCCTTATGCATACCAGAATGAAACCTTGCCTAGTTAGGAACCAGTCTTACTGTTGGTAGGTTTCAGTCTGTTGCTGTCATTGTGCCATCCATCTCATTGGGTGTCTTCCTCTTTTTCACTAACCCTCCACTTTATCTGGTAGCATGGTGATTATGAATTGTGCTGGTAACCTCAAGGTCAGCAGTTCAAAACTACCATGGGAGAAAGACGAGGCTTTCTGCACTATTTACAGCATCGGAAGCCCTATGCAGACTCGCTATGAGTTAGAACTGACTCCATGGACCCCCACCACTTTACCAAGCATGATGTCCTTGTCTAGGACTGGTCCTTCTTCACAACATGTCTGAAGTATGAGAGGTGAAGTCAGCATCCTCCCTTCTGAGGTGCAATCCAACACAGAGTTGTTTGTTCTTCTACCGGCACTTGGTACTTCCCGTGTTCTTTGCCAACACCGTAATTTGCTTATTCATTGTCCAGCTTTCTCACACAGATGAGATGATTGAAAATACCACGGTTTCGATCAGGCATGTCCTCAAACTGACATCTTTGCTCTTGAACACTTTCAAGACGTCTTGCAGCAAATTTGCCTAAGACAATGCATCGTTTGATTTCTTGACTGCTCCTTCCATGAGCATTGATTGTGGATCTGAAAATGAAATTTTTGACAATTTCAGTCATTTCTTTATTGTTGTTGTTATGTGCCATGGAGTCAGTTCTGACTCATAGTAACCTTGTACAGGGTTTCTGAGGCTGTAAATCTTTAGGGTTGCAGAAAGCCTCATCTTTCTCCTAAGGAACAGCTGGTAGTTTCGAACTGCTGGGCTCTGAGGTTAGCAGCCCGATTTGTAAACACTACGCTACCAGAGCTCATATTTCTTTATTATCGAGTAGAAATATCAGACTAGATTTCAGACTACATTTACGTACGTTAAGCCAACTTCATACTAGACATAGCTGTAGAGTGTAAATGAGATTGTCTAAGATAATATATGGGGGGGGGCTTCAAAAAGTTCGTGAAAAATGAATAAAACGATATTGGACTTTTCCACAAACTTTCTGAAGTTCCCTCCTATGTATTGACAACTCCAGGGGCTTTCTTGAGGAGCACTAGCAGAAAATGTGTATGACGGTAGATTCCTAGAACGTGAATACTAGAGAAGAGAGAGTTTTGTTGGTTGGTATGTGTCTAGGACTCTATAACTACTTCTTAAATGAGTACAGGTAGGGGAGATAAACCATCAGAAAACAAGGAAGCATCAAAGAGTAGAACTGATGTTAAATGGAGTGTCCTGTCAAGGGAGCAAGGAGGCCCGTGGAGATCTTTTCAAGGGAGAGATTGGTGAAGAGGTAAATTTAGTGGAAGACTGAGATTTTCAATTACCCTTAACCCTGGCTCATTAAGGGAGCAATTTCAGTTGGATGGGGGGATATGGAAGGGGAAATAAAGTTTTGGGGAATGAATAGAAAGGAAAGCAGTAAGGATAGTACCTGAATGGTAATGTGATTGAAGAATTAAAAATGAACCCTATATGGATTATGAAGAAGGGTCTGGCTACTGGCTGTGCTTAAATAATAAAATCTATGAGATTCTACTCTGGATTGTGACAATGGTTCTCAAAGTATGGTTTCCCAGGCAACCTCAGCATCACCTGGGAAGTGGTTAGAAATACCAACTTCTTACGTTTTACCCCCAGATCTCCTAACTCAGAAACTCAGGGGCGTGTCAGAATGGGTGATTCTGATTCATGCTAAAGTTTGAGAATCACTGTTAAAAGATAATAATTTTGGGAAAAAATTAGCACCGTTGAGCTGTTGAGAGAGTCTCAAAACAAGGAGCAAAGATTTACAGGAGCCGTTCTTCAGAGAAGGAAGGAGCTCTGTCCTTGTATCTGAAACGGAGCTGGGGGCTCGGCTTTCATTTCTTCAGAGATGTGGTGGTGAGCCACTTGTTTCTCTCCTGCTCTGAGCATCTGATTTCTTGTCACGACATAAAGCAGCCTTATTTAAGGACATGCTCTGTTATAACAGAATGTGGGTCTCCCTTAAGTTAAGGCTTGGATTTCCCTATTTCTTTCTTTCTGTCCTTAAAAAAATGCCTTCTAAATTTGTTTGGTTTTGGATTTGTAGCATTTTCGCTTTTAAGTTCATTGATATATATGTATAATTTTTGTGTTGTGATACCTTCTCACATATCATAAATATTGCCAAATAAACCTTTAAGCATTTGAGAAATTAAAAGCAAACACAAAAAAACAGTCAGTACATACACATGGTTCAAAATTCAAAAGGCCCCTTCATGGTAAACGTAGAAAAATAAGAGCCTTTCTCTTCTGTTTCCCCCAATTCAGTTCTTTTCTCCCGAGGCAGTTTGGCTATCTGTTTCCTATACATTCTTTTAGAAGTAGTCTTGCAGATTTTCTGCTAGTTTTTCTATTCATTGGTTAATCTTTATTGATTTGAAGGAGTATTTTTGTATCGTAGACATTAATTCTGTGTTAGAATGGGTTGCAAGCATTTTTTCCCAGTGTGTTTTTTTCCCTTCTTTTTTCCTATTGTGATTTGGGTGAATACTTACAGATTAAATTGGTTTTCTGTTCCACAATTCACGCACACTTCGTTTTGGGACAGTCCCGACAGACAGCGTTCTTCCTGCTTCCACCCAGTGATTCCTGTCGCCCTCCGCCCGCCGGCCTTTCCTGTCCTTTCCTGTCTCCTTCGAACACTCTGATCTGTGGTTTGCTACCATTGTGCAACTGTTAAAAGTGCTTTTTTACTGGCCGATGTTTCTCCTGATTCCACTGCAAGTTTATCAAAGCATTGGTTTTCATCCTACCAGGTCTGCGAGTTGGATATTATCTTTAACTTTGAAAAGGCCTATTTCATCCTGGACGAGTTTATAATAGGAGGAGAAGTTCAGGAAACATCCAAGAAAACTGCAGTAGCAGCAATGGAAGACTCCGATATGTTACAGGAGGTTAGTACCAGCTTTACTGCCCCATGGAGGGAGGGAAGAGGGCGAGCAGATAGTCATAGTGATGGTGACTTTGATACAGTGAAACCTCTGAGAGCCGGAACTTGACAAGACTGCCTAGTTTTTCTGTATCTTGAAAGCTTTTCGCCTTTGACAGGGTCCAGTGTTTTCTATCAAATATTTAAGTTTTCCTTCTCTGACAGGCCTTATATAAGTTCCGTCTTTCACAGATTTTACTGTTATTGAGTACTTGAACCCACTGGGTGGTACAGTTAACATCCTCGTCTACCATCCGCAAGGTTGGAGATTCGAATCCACCCAGAGGTGTTTTGGAAGAAAGGGCTGGTGATCTACTTCAGAAAATGAAATCAACCCCTGGAAACCCTATGGAGCCCAGTTCTACTCTGACACACATAGGGTTACCCTCAGTTGTTATCAATTCGCCAGCAGCTGGTGTTGGATTCTTACTCAAAGTCAGGCACAATTCTAAAGAAAATTCTAATTTTTAAAATTCTCATAACTCTTAAGAGGCCGGTAGTATTATTACCTTTGTTTTACAGGGGAGTAAACCGAGTCACAGAGAGGCTAAATGACCTGCCCTGCGTCACTGAGCTAGTAAGTGTATTATAGGGACTTGAACCCAGGGAGCTGGGTTCCAGAGTCTTTGCTCTTCATTTATGATTGAGCTTGTTAGGCAGGGCACCTCACTGTCAGACAAACTATGAGAAGCTTGGTGCTGTTATTTTCCAGAATAATTTTATGAGGTATATAAAAAGACTTGCATTATCAGCTCTGTGATGCCCAGAGAAAGGAGAATAACAGTGCTTCCGTATTTCATTTGCCAGGGATGTTAGAGCTTTATTGTGGAAACTGGCATTTATCATTTTAATTAAAATTTCTTTTGCCTCCTGGGGTGTCTGTATGTATGCTCCTGTGTGCATAAATAAATTGGGAACACTGTGGCTTTCTTGCCGAAGTGTAAACGGACCTGGAAGCCTCAATTTGGACCTGCTCTTGGCTCCCCATGATTCTTACATGGAACACAATGGGATTGGTTTTAAACAGCCAGATTTGTACCTGACCTAATAAAAATCTTACATCATCCATTCCATTCTCCCCAGGACACCATGAGGAAAAACTCTTCACCCTACTTAACTTTGCCTTAGCAAATGAGGCGATCTGACCATCCCTAGTTCCAGGGAACATCGGACGGCCTGGGTTCCATCCAACCCTGCCTCTTCAAATGACTTCTTTTCACAGCAGCAGTTTTCCCAGTTTCCCATTTATACAATGGAATCCTAGGTGGAGTCCAGGTGTGGTACTGTAGGATAAGCACTGGACTGCAAGGTCGGTATGAATTGCAATATGGTGCTTCAATCCCATCTGCCACTCCTTGGAAACCCTACACAGGGTCATTGAGTTGAAACTGACTTGATGACTCTTAACAACAACAACAACTAGGTGGCACAAGGTTAATGTGCTTGGCTGCTAATCTCTGGGAAATTCGAGTCTACCCAGAAGAACCTCAGAAGAAAGGCCTGGTGAACTATAGAAAAATCAGCCATTGAAAATCCCACAGAGCGTAGCGCTGCCCGGACACAGCTGGAGTCACCATGAGATGGAATTGACTCAAAGGCAGTGAGTGGTGTTTTCATAATAGCAGGATTAGAGGAGCTAAAAGATTATAAAGTACCTTTAACAAATTCATGTTAGAGGCCACTCTTCCTGCTTTTTGAAAGTCAGAGACTGATGTTGTTGTTGTTGTTAAGTGCCGTCAAGTCAGTTCTGACCCATAGTGACCCTGAACAGGGTTCCTGAGGCTGCAAATCTTTACAGGAGCAGAAAGCCTCATCTTTCTCCTGCGGAGAGGCTGGTAGTTTCAAACTTCTGACTTTGCTGTTCACAGCCTGATTCGTAACCACTATGCTAGCAGACTGATTCCATAGTTTAAATTCACATGAACTAGACATGACATCCCAACAAATTGTCGGTTCATCTTTGAACCGATGGCTTTCTCTGCCTGCCAAGGGAATGAGCCCTCAGGTGAGTGATGTTGAGAAAGATGTCTGTTTGAGGAGGTGCCCACAGGAGCCTGGGTGTGCTTATCAGAAATGATGCATCTCAGACATGCATTTAAACTTTCTGCTGTTTGCTTCTTGTTAAGTGCTGTTGAGCTGGTTATGACACAGTGAACCCAGTATAGGGTTTCCGAGAAGCAGCTGGTAGGTTTGAATTGCTGACCTTGTGGTTTGAAATCCAGCGTTGATCCTAAGGTGCCAAACTTGGCTCTCGCCAAATGCCACAGGAAGGGAATTTTACAAGGTTCTTGAGGAGTCAGTGACTTGGAAGTTCTATACACATTAAGCCTTACTTAAAATGTACTGGAAGGTGGGGAGTTATTTATAATTCTACCCTTGGAACCGTAGCTGAAACATCTCCTTACAGGAGAAACAGGCTTGTCACTGGGTCTTTGGCACTTTTTTAGTAATGACTGCTCTTTGACTCCGGGCCAAGACAACAGCTGGGTGATTTTGCATTTCCCTCAGTAGGAAAGATCATTCAAAAGAGCTTGCAGCATATATGGTGTTTCTAATTCTGTGTAGATGTGGGAGACAGGTGTTTCGAGAGAGAGTCCTTGCACTCAAGTAGTTTAAGTAGCTACTTGATAGTTCATGATCCTGGTGACAAACTCTTGGTGGCCAGGTCTCAGGGGATCATCCACTAGCCCTTGTGTCCTTGTAGTGAGCAGGCAATGCCAGCGCTGTCCTCTGGGTCGCTCTTGCTGAGTTATTAACAGAACTTGACACAAAGAAAGTATTCTTAGTGGTCTCTTGGGCTCTGGTACTCACTTTTAGCTAAGTTGGTGGACATTTATAGAACGTGTTGAAAAACTGACTTTGCATATCCATCTGCTTTAGAAAATTTTAGAGTAGATAGGAGCAAGGAATACAATTGCTTGAAGAAAAAAGAAATTACCATTTTATCTTTGTGTTCTTGATGTAAACACACATTTACAGTAAACCAGAGTTTAAGGGGGGGGGCAGGGGGCTTTTGCAATATTGCTTTCATTTCTAGAACAACTCTAAACCTTGAGGTACCGTGGGACTCCCTTCTCACCCCTGTCATATAAAGGTTTCTTAAAATAAAAAAGGTGTCCTTTAATAAGAAGATACAAGATGCCTCAAAACCTCCAAAATCATTCTAAATGTACATGGGATCATACCAACTGTACAGAGTTCATTCTAAATGTACGTGGGATCATACCAAATGTACAGAGTTCATTCTGAATGTACGTGGGATCATACCAACTGTACAGAGTTCATTCTAAATGTACGTGGGATCATACCAACTGTACAGAGTGCATTCTGAATGTACATGAATGTTAATAATGTTGAAAGAAAAGGACACTTCAACTGGTTAGAATGGAACTTTAGGGGGTGCATTATTTTGAGAGTTCTAAGATGGATAATGATAAAAAGTTATTCCAAGGAAAAAGAAACTTGAAAAGATTAATTACAGAGCTTGCAATTCCTGGAATCTCCAGTTGAGGGGGCTGCAAGCAGAAGTTGATTTGACATTAAGAAAAGAGGGCCACGTGCATCCCAAGCAACAGGATTCCTTCTATGTATGTGTGTGGATGCAGGCAAAACTATATAAATACTTCAAATATATAAATACTGTTGTTGATGTTAAGTGCTGTTAAGTCAGTTCCAAACTATAGCAACCCTGTTTCCAAGGAGCAGCTGGTGAGCTTGAACCGCCAACCTTGTGCTTCAAACTGACCTTATAGTCCAGCGCATTTGGTTCATATCCATAAAGACCCTGCATAGGGTTTCTAAGGAGTGGCTGATGGATTTGAACTGCTGGCCTAGTGGTTCACAGTTCAGTGCTGATCCTACAGCGCCACACCAGAAGTCCTCCATAAATATTATGTTGTTGTTGTGAAGTGCTGTTGAGTCGGTTCTGACTCATAACAACCCTTTGTAGGGTTTCTGAGGAGTGGCTGGTGAGCTTGAACACCGCCAACCCTGCTGCACAAGTCATCTAGGTGAAGGGACCCATCGATAGGATTCCATGATGAGATCCAGAGTTCTGCCTCCATGAGGTGACCTTTTATAGGGAGCAGGGAAAAAAGGAAGCTCCTCCCACAGCCATGACTGATAGTAGCGATGTGTTACCTATGCTTACCAGGTCTACGGAAGCAGAGAGGGAACAATTGTAAATAGGAAAGCTTACATACCATCTTGAGGCTCTTGGGGTATAATGTCACAACTAGGTGACCTTGGCATCCATGAAGGGGGAGATATGCCCAGGAAAGCTTCTGCTTTCAATTTTTCTTGTGCTGGCTGGGAAACATGGCCTAAAACCCACTTTTAAATATACCCCACTTCTGACTTTGGCGGTTCGACTGTCGGAGGTACATGAAGTGTTCGAGATAGAATTGGTATCTGAAAACTTAAACCAAGTCACAGGTGGAACTAAACTCTGTCCTTTGCAGGCAAAAAGACTTCAAATTTTGAACTGTAAAGCCCCCAACACTGTCACCCTTAAAAGCATAAACCAGGTGAACTGCTGTATCAGAAAGATGTAGTAGAAAACGGTAGCATGTACAAGGGGACTTTAAAAAGTTCACTGAAAAATCCAATGAAAAGATAATGGCTTTTTCCCCATGAACTTTTGGAAGCCCCCTTGTGTACTTCGAAGGCTGACTGCAAAATTGCCTGAGGTGTCACAAACATTTCCTAGTGTGTAGTCTCCAGCCTTGGAAAGGCAAAGGCCGATCTCTGTCAGACCTCGATATGCCTGGGAAAGCTGCGTAATAAAAATGGAAGACTGGATAGTTGATGCATTGGAACCATGGGGCTGGCAAAAGGGTTTCAAATGACCCTTGGTGTGGCTCTGTAAGATCAGCGCTGGACTCCAAACTACAAAGTTGGTAGTTCAAACCCACCAGCTGCTCCTCAGAAACCCTATACAGGCTCACTTTAAGCTGGAACCAACTCGAGGCACTTAACAACAACAATTGTGACAAAGAACATCAAATAAACCATAGACTTCCAGAATAGACAAACCAGTCTTAAAAGAAATACAACCATAATGCTCCTTGGAAGCCAGGATAGTGAGATTTTGTTTCCCTAACTTTGACTACTTCATCAGGAAAGATCAATTGCTTAAAAATGACGGCATACGTGGTGTGGTACAATGGAGTATGTAATATGGCCTTCTAGCTGTAGTCTTTGTAACTCCCACCAAATGACTGGGTACAACCATGCACATATGAGGTCTTGTGAATTAACCAAGGGGATTGGATAACAGAACCACAGAGTGTGAAAGCTAAGCACCTTCAGGCAGGAGGCCTACTGGTAGATTAGGATGCCTCTGGGAAATTATTGGTAGTGCTATGGGAGCTTTGTAACACTTGCCCAAGCGAAGCAGAAGCCAAGAGGCAAAGGACCAGAGACAGGCATGCCTGCATGTACTGCTAAGAAGAGGCTGTCCTGATCAAAGAACTGCATTCGGAGGCATTTCTGATACTGAATCATAACCTGCAATGGTGAAGCTATTGCACGAGTTACCAAACCCAGCAGAGAAGTCAAGAGCGCCATTAGGAAGATGGTGGATGTCCTAACTGGTAAGGAGCTTGGAGGATGGAGGCAGGTCTGACCTCCACGTCACAGGAATCATCCTCGGACTGTTGATGCAGATATTGAGCCTCCTGCCCACTTGTGAAGGCCCAGGAGGTCAGACATTGCCTTCATGACATTGGTAGGGTAGGGAGTCAACAGACATGAGGGAACCATCAGCGAAGTGGATCTGCACAGTGGCCACAACAATGGGAACATCATGCAGTGATCCTGAGTGGCACAGGACCAGGCAGTGCTTTGTTCTGTCATTTATAAAATCTCCATGAGTCTCACACAGTCTTGGTTGGTCAGTGGCGTTGGCCTTTTTGGGCCCATGCTGGCCATGTCTCTCCTGGCAGCTACAGATGAATTACTTGCCCTGGTGTTTAAGCTGAAGGAGATGAGAACTACTGGATGTGGTTACCTTGACTCCCAGGGCAGACTTCCTTTTTTATTCTACTCAAGGACCAACATGCTATATGGGAATGCATGTATATCAAGGGAGAGAGCAAGAAAACGCCCATGGATCTTGCATGTTATATTTTGTGTGGTATAGGGCTTGTCACATCATTAGAATCTTTTTAACTCTGCTAGTAACTGTGAGTTTGTTTAAATATTTAAAAATCTAAAAGTTCTGGGAAAAAACTTACAACCGATGGCACATTAGCAAACTTAGCATCATCTTTCGCTGAGGGGTTGAGGGGGATAAACTGTAATTGATTTACTTTGTAGGAAATCTTTTTCAGAACTTGGAAATTCTTGGCTATGATTTGCTTCTCCTTTAGATGTTGGCAAGGTTGTTGTTAAGTGCTGTCAAGTCAGTTCTGACTCATAGCGACCCTGTATATGGGTTCTAAGTAGTGGCTGGTGGGTTTGAACCACTGACCTTGAGGTTAGCAGTCCAGTGCTTATCCTACCAAGCCACACCCGTACTCCAGATCTTGGCAATAAGTGTAATAAGATGTTCTGCACACTGTATATAACAACACACATGTTATATAACTAGACCACGCTTCTTTAACACATGGGTCTTTATGTGGTCCTTGATAATTTTAGCAAAATATTTATTTCAAGTCAGTGGTGCTAAAGTTGGTATTTTGCTGCTGCTGCTGTTAGTGTCCAGTCAGTTCCGACTCATAGCAACCCCTATATAGGTTTTCAAGGAGTGCCTAGTGAGTTGGAACTGCTGACCTTGCAGTTAGCAATCCAGTGTTTATCCTACAGTGACACACCAAGACGCCAAAGTGTTTTAGCATCTCTTTAATCAGATATTCATTGAATGATCAAACAGCTTTTTCTCAGGTGAAAGCTATGTTGTGAAATGCTGTCGAATCAGTTCCAACTCATAGTAGAGCCTGTATCTTATTTCAAGGCTGTAAATCTTTGGGGAAGCAGAAAGCCTCATCATTTCCCCAAGGAGCGTCGGGTGGGTTCATACCACCGACTTTGTGTCCTGAGTCCAATGCTTGTACTACAGAGCCACCATGCACATCCGTAAATATATATGTGTATGTAAATTTTACCCACCTTTCTTGATTTGAAGGTAGATTTTTGTTCCCATCAACAAGGAGGCTTCAAAAAGCTCGTGGGAAAATGAAGTGAAAAGATATTGGAAGTTTTCCAGGAGCATTTTGAAGCCCCCTTGTATTTTTGAAAGCCTCTTTTCCATAATGGTCCAAAGAATGGATAAATAGACTAAAGATTTCAATCTGCTAATGAATGTAGTTTAAGGGAAAATTGTTCTAATGTGTTGTTCTCTTTCAGACTATGGAAGAATACATGAGCAAGCCTACATTCTAACTTTGCGTCTACTTGAAGACTTGAGTGCTCCATATTGTACACCTATATATAAACAATATCTTATATTGTACTCTTTGACAGCCTCTGGCACCATGCCAAAAACAGCAAAAAGGGATTACTTGTTAACTAGCAAAATTTACAGTTGTTCAACATATTTATACTTAATATATGCCTGTTTTATACTGTATATGAACACTTATTGTAACTCTGGATATTAGAAAATATTGTAACTCTGCTCAGTCGACCAAGTATGTCTTCAGAGTGATGTTAACTCCATGTGATATTTTTCAGCTAATTTTGATAAATCCATTGCAATGTATTTTTGTTGACTTTGATCCTCTCCTGACAGATTGAAACCTATGTTGTAATGATCCATAATTTTGAATGGAAAATATAACTGTGTACCAATAATACCTTGTCCTCTGTTTCACTTTTATATTTTATGGATAATGGAAAAATTATGGCAATAGTTCACCATTCTTACATAATGCTAGATAGTTTTCAATACACTGAATAATACTATAATTTCAGTCCAGATACAAGGTACCTGATTTTAATATTATAAATTATTATTTTTTTTTCTATGATTGTATTTATGGAAAATAACCAAAGACAGTAAAGGATTTGTTAAGTTCTTTTAATGCCTTAGAAGCTGATATCTAGAAGAGATCTTTAATCTACCTTTTAAAAGAATGAAGGGATATTTCAATAACATGGTGTTTTACACAACTCTATGTATTTTTTAGCATTTCAGAAAATCTGGGTATAATATCTAAGACTTTCCTTTGTTGTTCGGTGACATTGAGTCAGTACCGACTCATAGCGACCCTGTGTACGACAGAATGAAACACTGCCTGGTCCTGGGCTAACCTCACAATTGATGCCACGCTTGAGCCCATTGATGCTGCCGCTTTGCCAATCCATCTCACTGGGGGTCTTTCTCTTTTTCTCTGACCCTCCACCTTACCAAACATGATTTCCCTCTCCAGTAACTAGTCCCTCCTAACAATATGTCTGAAGTAGTCCAAGTCTGGTCATCCTGGCCTCCAAGGAGCACTCTGGCTGCACTTCTTCCAACACAGATCTGTTGGTTCTTTCGGCAGCCCATGGCACTTTCAATATTCTCCTCCAACACCGTAACTCAAAAGCATTAATTCTTCTACAGTCTTCCTTATTCACTGTCCAGCTTTTGCATGCATATGAGGTTATTGAAAATACCATGGCTTGGGTCAGGCGCACCTTAGTCTTCAAGCTGACGTCTTTGCTTTTCAACTCTTTGAAAAGGTCTTTTGCAGAGGATTTGTTGGGAAAATTGGCAGAACTAGGGCAGAAGAGAAATTGATAAAATTGATTATATTAATTCCTCAATATGACTGTGATTAAAAGGAAATCATTCACTAGCATATAAAATAATTATTAGACTTTTAACATCTAATCTTTTCTTAAATTGATGTCATTATAAGTATGGCATCAGATTGATGTTTAATGATTTCTTTTTATTACATTGTTTACTTTAGGATTTCAAATTTGTGGTTTTCAGTTTTTTTGTTTTTTGTTTTAATATATGGTGGAACTCATTGATTTTAAAAGACCACTTTTGTAAAGGATGGGCCTTAGGTAAATTCATTGGTGTTTTTCTGGTTCTTTTGAAGTTTGCCACCATTTCTAAATGAAGATATTTATTGAACCTCATTCAAATTTACTACTCATATTCCAGATAAATAATTCCATGTTAGATATTGTCTAGATATACACAGGTTTCTCAGACTTCATGTCATGCCACACATAGGAAGTGAGCATCATTTGTACGACACACTGAGGTAAATTCAAGGGGCATAATGGTGAGTATCTTATATGGCCATTGGTGAAAACAACCATGATGTTTTCTTTATACCATATAATGACACTACAACTACCCAGGTGCTAGGAAAACAAAACATTAAATTTGTATGAAAACTTCCATATATTTTTAATTTCTTAAATGAGGTCTTCATGTGTACTTTCATGAATATAATTTTTATGTCACGTTTTATGCTTGCAATTGCTACCGACAATTCCTGGTATAGTCTTTTTTATTATTTTTAAAAGTTTTTATTGTGAATTGAGTGATAGTTTACATGGGAGAACATCAGTTTTACATGCATCACTTCATTGCAGTGATTAAAAACATTCAGAAATACGTAATAATTTAAACAACCAAAGGGCACATTCTGCAAACCTGCCTCCTGGCTCCCAGCACACAGCCTTTCTCTTTTCATGAGTCTACAGTCCTCAGCTGATGTCTCTCTGCATGTCCCCACCTTCGCCTCCATCTCTGGTGGTACTGCTTCTCTGGATAGGGTCCCACATTCTGCTCATGCTCTTTCCCCTTGATGGTCCCAGAGTCCTCTGGTCCTGGACTATAAGATCAACTATTCTCCCCACCCCCTTTTATTTATTTATTTCTTTTGTAAATCTTTATTACATGACTGATGATCTTTCTTAAAAAGGCATTTCATTAATCATGACTTGATTAATCTTGAAAAATGTATAGAACAAATACACAAACAATAAAACATTTTTCTCCTTATATGTACTCGTTTCTGATTTTCAAGGCTTTGTCCTCTGATTTTGTAACTCAGGTCCACTGTTATGTAATGACATTGAAGTATTTTTGCCTTTTTTTTAAAAAAAGTTTTTATTGTGAATT
>NW_006408562.1:14907052-14910881 GCF_000296735.1 Chrysochloris asiatica | reverse complement strand
CTGCTATTCATAAGGTTTACATGACTAAATATTTGGAAGTAGTCTGTTTCTCCTTCTTCCTAGTTTGTCTTCATCTGGAAGCTCAGTTGAAGTTTGTTCACCATGGGTGACCCTGCTGGTCTTTATAATACTGCTGGAATAGCAACATGCAAGCCACCAGAGTATGACAAGCTGATAGTGGTAGAGAAATAGAATCTTTGATGTGATGAAAAATGTGGAGTTATTCACTACAGATTACCTAGGTCATCTGTACTGGTAAGCCTGTGCTTACCTTTCTTATTGGCTAATTTGACACTGGCTTCTAGAAGGAGAACTCTTGTAAAGGTTGAGTCACCAAGTTTGTCTTGTTGAATTTTGGAGTCAGAGAATAATTCTTTTTGCTGGTTTTGAATAGAAGTGAATAACCCTCTGGAGCAAACATTGGACTCTGATGGTTTCCTGCGTATTCAGGTTTATCATTCCAACCTTGTTTGCTCCTAATCATGAAATCAGATCTTCATGTTTGGTTCTGAGCTGAGGAGTCAGTGTTGCATTCAACCAGACACGGAACATGAGGTAGAGACCAACGGTTTGTTTCCACACATCATTTTCTGTTATCTTTTGGGCGTATGGCTGGACTGTACCCACAGCCTCTCTCACAGTTTGGTTGATTCACGGTGGAATGATAGCCAGTGGAGCGTGGTTTGAAGTCCCATAAACCCGCTGCAGGTGCGGTTTATAAGTCTTCCCACGTGGCATCTTCCATTCCCTGTCTTGTTTATTGCTGGAGGAGAAGACTCGAGGATTCCCAGAAGACAAAACTAAAAAATGGGAGGAGCTTGAAAAAGGCTCCAGGAGAACCAACCAACCAGTAGCAGTATGAGACAGGAATAAGCTTCAGTGGGGTTAAGCTGGTTTAAGAGCAGTTTCATATCACTGAACCTTCCCTCATACACTAAACAGTTGTCTCCTGCTGCCATCAGAATCAGGATCTCTACAATCAGAGATTTATTTCAGAGAACAGAAAAATTTGTTGTAAATCATTGATTTGGTCTAATCCATAGTTATCCTGGAGTCCTTATGTGGTGCTGTGGATTAATGTGCCAGACTGCAAAGCCGTTTGAACTGTGAAGTCGTTGGTTCAAGCTCACCAGGTTCTCCTCGGAAACCCTATAAAGGGTTGCTAAGGGGCGGAATTGACTCAACAGCACTTAACAACAACATAGTTACCCTGTATAGGGTTTCTGAGGAGAGGCTGATGAGTTTAAACCATCGACCTTGTGGTTAACAGTCCAGTGCTTATCAAGAAATACGTTGTTCAGTGCCATTGAGTTAATTCTGACCTATACCTACCCTGTATAGGGTTTCTGAGAAGAGGCTGATGGATTTGAATTGATGACCTTGCAGTTAGTAGTTCAGTGCTTATCCTATAGCACCATACCAAGACTTCTATGGAAAAATATAACAGCTTTTATATCTAACAACCTTAAGGGGAAAAAAAACCCAACCCAACCCAAATCCACTACCATGGCATTGATTCTGAATCATAATGACCCTATAGTGTGCCGCAGTAGGATAAACACTCAACTGCCAACTGCAAGGTGAGCAGTACAAATCTACCAGCCACTCTGGGTCGCAATGATTCAGCCCGGACTCAATGGCACATAGCAGCAACAGGGACAGAGTGGAATTGCTCCGTAGGGTTTCTGAGACTCTAAATCTTTATAGGAGCAGACAGTCTCATTTTCCTTTTGCAGGAGAAGATGGATTTGAACCACGGATCTTAAGGTTAGCCAATGCCACTGCAACACCAGGCATCCATTTTATAATTAATGCAAGTAGTTACTTATGTGGCAGCTGGAGGTTAGTAAATCTAGATGGGAGAGTTGTTGTTGTTAAGTGCCATTGAGTCGGTCCCGACCCATAGTGACCCTTGCAGTTCAAACAGCTTTGCAGTCTGGCGCATTAACCCACAGTGCCACACCAGGACTTGGATGGCAGAATAGAAGGGCTGAAAAGCAGATGCCAAAATGTAGAAGGAGAAAGATTTTGTTACCATCAACAGATTGGTTTCACAGTAGTAGGGCCCACAGACAACACTAAGCATGCAGATAGATCTTTTTTTTACTCACCACTCAGTATAAAAAGCTTAGTCAATTGTATGATTTCATATACAGATTTATTTTTGCTTTTCATAGAAAAGTGTAAGAACTGGGTACTGAAGACCTGAAATTCTCCAAGTCAAGAACCAGCTGGAGACACTGTTTTCTATAGGCCCTGCCTTCACTCATGTGCCTCACTTGCTGCAGTCCTGGGCATTTTAATTTTGACCCTATTTTTTTTCCCCCTTTGCTCTCATAATTGCTAATGCAGCTTCTGAGCTTGACTTAAGGCCCCTATGACCTGACTTCTAGACTTTTCTATCCCACCCTCTTCACGTTTCTTTCAGGTTCAAGTATTCCTCTCTTCTTGGCACACCATGTTTTCCTTTGTAGCGTTACTGTTATTTCTTTTACCTGAAATGTCATTTACTCCATGTCCATGTATCCAAATTATTTAATACCCAACTCAAGTGTCACCTTCTTAATGAATCCGCTTTTATTCAATCTTTCCTCCCTTCCATCACATCGCTTTGTGCTACATTTGTGTTTCCTGTGGTATTTATAACTTTTAATCTTCTTACTCTCTCACTGCCATTGAGTTGGTTCTGATTCATAGCGACCCTGGAGAAGGTTTCTGAAGCTATAAATCTTTATGGGAGCAGACAACCTCCTCTTTTTCTCCTTCTTAGCAGCTGGTGGGTTTGAACTGCCAACCTTGTGGTTATCCTACAGCACCACATCAGGACTCCTTGTTGTTTTTATTAAGAGCCATTGAGTTGGGTGTTACTCAAAGCGACCCTGTATAGGGTGTCTGAGACTGTAAATCTTTAAATAGGTATTTAAATACATGGCTGTGTCTTGAGATGTTCTTGTGAGCAAGTTGTGTGTGTGTGATTGCTTTTATGAATCACTTAAAAAGTTCTGGTGTGGTGCTGTAGGATAAACACAAGGTTGGTGGTTCAAACCCACCAGCTGCTCCTTGGCAACCCTCTACAGGGTCACTTTGAATTGGAACCAATTAGACAGCACTTTACAACAACAACAAGGCCTATTTTCACACTGACACAATTATTAATAACTGTCATCTCAAAATCTGAAGACTTGCCCTTTAAGAAGGTATAGGAATATTTCTCTTAATGCTTCTAGATTGGAATTTTTTTTTTGGTGAAACTATAAAGTTCCTTAGACCAACAAGCTGTCAGCTTATATCTAGGGTGCCTGACCTATACAATTTTGATTTGATTAAATTTATACTATGTTTTGTATTTATCTTGTGTTTATAGAAATCTTGTATTTCTGAAGCATGGCAAGATTCCAAAATGTGATACTCCGATGTTCTTGACTTTTTCTATTTCATCTACTTCTGAGTCCTTACTGGCCACACCAGTGCCTCGCACACAGAAGGTTATCAGTAAATGTTTGCTTAATGAAACTTGAATGATGAAAGACTAAACTCAACACAGTAATTGCCTGGCAGCAGGGGCTCCTGTGATAACAGTAAAGTGATCAAAATTCAAATCGAGCCTGTAGTGGTGGTAGCAGGAGGATGTATGTGATTTCTTGTGAAAGAAACCAGTGGATTGGGACCACATTTCCAGGCCAGCCTTAATTCAGTATCATTTATGAGAGTGACATGCTAGGCTTTTATGCTGAAGCCATTTATCTGGGTAGTGAACCCATTGCCAACTCTGTCAGCATAATAAGAGAGCCATATGTTTTTTTTTTGTGGGTATTTTTGGTGTGGTTGG
>NW_006408562.1:14901595-14906851 GCF_000296735.1 Chrysochloris asiatica | reverse complement strand
TCTTTCTTTCTCTTTTGTTGTGAATTAGGAGAAGGTTTACAGAGCAGATCAGTTTTCCTTTCAACAATCTGTGCATGTTTTGTTTCATCTCACTGACTGCAATGCCCACAATGAAACATCACTTATCCCACTTCCTCCCTGTACTTCCTGTTTCCTTCCTCCACCTTTCCTAATGCTTTTGAACTTTGTCCTCGAGTGTATGTTGTCCCTTTGATCTCTAAGGTGTGCACACCTCACTAGTGTTATTGTTGTTGTCAAGTGCTGTCAAGTTGGATCTGATGCATAGCCACCCTGTGTAGGGTTTCTGAGGAGCGACTGGTGAGCTTGAACCTCTGATCCTGTGGTTCAAACAGACTTTGCAGCCCAGCTCATTAACCCACAGTGCCCCACCAGGAGTCCTTCCCCTATAGACCCTTCTATTGCTCAGCTGAAAGTTGAGACACAGAGGTGAGTTCAGTTGCAGACATGAAAGGTGACCAAGGGCCATAGTCTTGTGATTCTACCAGTCTTGATAAGACCAGTAAGTATTTATTTATTGATTTTTTTTATGATTTTGAATTTTGTTCTACATTTTTCTCCTACTCTAGCCAGGGCATTCTAATGTGATTTCTTTTAGAACAATTGGTAGTGGGATTTAGGCACCATCTGATTCTTCTGGTCTCATGGTTATAAAGGCTGATGTTCTTATGGTTTCTTAGTCCATTGGGCTAATTTGCTTCCATGTGTCTTCCATTTTTATCACTCTTCTTTCATTTGGGCAGGGAGAGGCCCCTCGCTGCTCCTCAGAGGGTTGCTCCCTGAGCTTCTCTGCTCTTAGTTGCTACTCTATAAACTAGGACATAGAGCATGTTCTCTGTGGACCAAGCTATGCCACTTGACCTTGGGGTCCTTTCCTTAGACTATGCCCTGAGCCTCCAGATCCAGTGACTCAGAATGACTTTAAAATATAAATTTGGTTTACTTCACCCCAAAGATGAGTACTTTTTGTATTTTTAATTGTGTTACATAGATTATGACTTTCTAAATGATTATGGCAGGACATAGCTTTTTGTGGAATAGGTGCTCCTTCTTTGATTTTATTTTAATTCATGAAGTAGAAAGCAGTAATATGTGAATTCTTCTCTTTCTCTTTACCCTCTATCACACTATCCTTGGAAACCCTATACAGGGGCGCTATGAGTTGGAACCAACTCGACAGCACTTAACAACAACAACACTGTCCTGGTGTGGTGCTATAGGGTAAGCACTGGTCTACTAACTGCAGGGTCGGTGGTTCAAGCCCACCAGCCATTCCTCGAAAACCCTATACAGGGTCTCTATGAGTCAGAACTGATTCAACGGCATTTAACAACACTGTGAACATTTGTGAAAAGCTTATAGGTAGAACAAACAGTTAAAGTGCTCAGCTGCTAACCCAAAGTTCGAAAGTCTGTGACCACTGACAGGCACTGTGGAAGAAATGCCTGGTGATCTACTTCTGAAAAATCAACCATTGAAAATCCTATTTTTGCTGGTGTGAAGATCTGAACAAATGGAATTGATACAAAGGCACACTTAAAAATAGAAATGGAATAACACTTTTTACAGAAGCCCAGCTGTAGCAGAAGGCAGCGGTTACCATGGGAAAGATTGACTATCAGTAATATTTCACACAAAGCCTAGTGAAGGAATTATTCATAGACACAGGGAAGGCAATTGATTATTATTATTATGAATAGCAAATGTGGAAGGAGAGACAATAGTAAAAGAGAATATTTCACGTTGGTGAATATAAAGAGATAGTTACTTGATTTTCTTCGTGCTCTTGTTTATAGAGGGAAACAGGAAAACAAGGCTGTTCAGTGAACAACATTGTAAAGGAGGTCAGAAGGCCAAATTAAGACTTTCATATTGTCATTTCTTAAATGTACTTGAGAATTCCACCAGCCATCTGTCCGTTTGTCATACTGTGGTGACTTGCATATTGTAAAGACGCTAGAAACTTTGCCAGTGGTAGTTCAGATCCCATCAAAGTCACAGGTTTTTGCAGTTTCCAAGCTAAGACAGGAGAAAACACTTAATCAATATTTAAAATGAACCTATCATGGAAGGTGCTTGTCTTTATAGTTTATGAACTAGATGGCATCCCTGTCTTAAAAGGAAGTTGGGGCTCAGAGAGGTGAAGTACCAATATAGGGTCCTTAGTACAAGTCTGAGACTGCTGACCCCTGAACCTGCTGACCTCCTTCTGGGTGTCCACGTAGTGAAGAGTAGATCACTGTGCAAGGAAAATGCAGATGTTATCTGTCAGAGTGGTGGGGAGAGGACCAATGTCAGGGGACAATTGCCTGGGCAAGGAAGGCTGAAAGGAAGCCCTCAGTAAGGTGTGAGGCCTGCAGAATGGACTTTCAGGGCTTGATTGCACTCTTCCTCACTCACCCACTCCGTCTTCTCAAGTTCCCCCTTCCATCCAGATGCACAAAGAGCAGTTGGCAGTTGTCTCTGATGCCCCTCTCCTTCATCCAATTCATCAGTGAATTCAGTTGGCTCCATTACCAAAGGCATCTTAAACGCCATCTGCTCTCTCTCCCATTGCCTAGTTAAAATTGTCAACTCTTGCCGGGAGAACAGTTGAAGCTTTTGACTTGATGTCCACATCTTCACTGCTTTCTTCAAGCCTGCAGAGTGATCTAAAAAATGCAACACCTGTAAACCTTGGTTTATACGTCTTCTATGACTTATTAAGTACTGTCTAATCAGTTCCGACTCATACTGACCCCGTGTTGCGTTTCCGAGGAATGGCTGGTGGGTTTGAATGCTGACCTTACAGGCCAAGGGTGATCAGCGCTGCCTTTTCTTTTTGAGCTCAGATCATGCACAGAAATAGTACGAAGAACACATTTGAAGGTGAGTTGAGGATGATGTAATGTGTTTAACACTCTATACTAACTGAAGGTCCCTGTTGTTGTTGTTGTTATGTGCCGTGGAGTTGATTCTGACTCATAGCGATCTTCTATGGGGTTCCTGAACCTGTAAATCTTTACGGGAGTAGAAAGCCTCATCTTCCTCCTGTGGAACAGCAGGTAGTTTTGAACTGTTGACCGTGAGATTAGCAGCCCGATTCATAACCACTATGCTATCAGAGAGCTCCATAACTGAACGTCCCTGGGTGGTGACAATGGTTTACCTGTGACTACTAACCTAAAGTTTGATACCTTTCCAATCTACCCAGTGGTGCTTCAGAATAAAGGCCTGGAAAACTGTTTTACAGTCCAGAAAACTCTATGGAGCAATTCTACCATCATGAATTGGAATCGACTCATTGGCAATGGGTTTTGGCTTTTTTCACTTTTATGTTCACGGATCCTCTTCCATGAAGTGCCATGTCAACCTTTAGAGTGAAGGTTTGGGATGTGGCCACAGGGATTTGAATTCTGGATCTACCACACACCACTGGAAGTGTGACCCTCAGAAATGAACCTCTCTAACTCAGTTTGTTTGTGTTTATTGTAAATGTAACATTCTATTCTTATGGAAGGTCACTGGGCTGGGCACATGGTTTGCACTTGACTCTCTGAAAGGAGCTCTGGTAGCGTTTTGGTTATGAGTTAGGCTGCTAGCCTCAAGGTCAGCAGTTTGGAACTATCAGCCATTTCCACAGCAGAAAGATGAGGATTTCTGCTCCTATAAAGATTAACAGCCCTGGAAACCCTATGCAGGGTCACTGAGTCAGAACCGACTCCACGACACATAATCATCATCACCATCAGCATGACTCCCTAAAGAAGGGCTGCATGCTTGGCACAGTGGAGGGTCAGTGAAAAAGAGGAAGACCCCTGATGAGATGGATAGACATAGTGCCTGCAAACCGCACGCTCAATGCTGACAACAGTTATGAGGAGGGCTCAGGACCTGGCAGTATTTCATTCTGTCGTGCACAGGGTGACTATGAGTCAGAACTGACTTGACGACACCTAACAACAACAACAACTCAGGTTATCATTAGTAAAATAAACATAATGACAGATTTGGAGTGGGGATTCAGTGAGATCATCCCACTATTGTGCCTGGCCCACGAGTGCCCACTCACTCCATGTGAGCTGTGATATACAGCAGGGGCTGTGAGCTTTTCTCTTTCTGTAGATGATCAGAGAGTACAGTAAGCATTTTAGACTTCGTGGACCATATAGTTTCAGTCACCACTACAAAGGCAATGACCATAGACAGTATGTAAATGAATTGATGTAGCTGTGTTATTATAAAACTTTATTTACAAAGCTAGTTGGTGGGCTGGATTTGTCCTGTGGGCTGTACTTTGCAACCCTGACGGAATCGAAGTGGGAAAGAATGATGAGCAGAGCTGAAGGTGGAACTTAAAGGCCTTCCCTAGATCCCTAGCTGTCTCTCATTTCTCAGTTTACTAATGCGCTGGACAGCAAGGTCAGTTAGAACCCTAAGGTCAGTGGTTCAAGCTCATCAGCCACTCCTTGAAAACCCTATACAGGGTCACTGTGAATCAAATCAACTGGACGACACTTAGCATCAACAAGCAAAAATTGCCAATCAGAACCATGAGACCCTGGTGTGCCCGCAGCTGTCTTAAACCACGTGAAAGGGCCACGGTGTGTTCTTCTCACAGGCTCAGTGCTCTGGACATCTGATGCTGGCTCTTGTACTCAGCTTGTGCCAGAATGGGATGCTTTGGACCTTGCTGGCTTTTTTTTTTTTGTATGTAGGCCATGCATTTGGTTCTGAGGCTCTCAGAGAGTGGCTCTCTTGCAGAATGTGCCCTTTGATGGATTAAATTATTATATATGCCTGAGTGTTAAAAAAAAAAAAAAAAAGCTAAAAAAGTATATGAAGAGAGCATTTTAAGAAAAGAGCATTTATATTATGATGGTTTCTTACAAATCAACTGACTTTAAAGATTTTGAGATAAAAATAGATAAAGATGAATTTGCATATTAAAAAAAAATGAAACTAGCATTGAGCCTTTGTTAGCCGTGAACCATTAAAGAGGCGGCATACACCCGAGCAGCAAGAGTGCTGTGGCCAATCTCCTTTCCCAGGAATGACACTCAGTATCCCAGCATCCCAGCATCTCAATATCCCAGCATCCCAGCATCCCAGCCTCCAATTCTCTCTCAGCATCCCAGCACCTCAGCCTCCAACCCTTTCAGCACCCTAGCCTCCCAGAATCCCAGCATCCCAGAATCCCAGCATCTTAGCATTCCAGCCTCTCACCATCCCAGCATCTCAATATCCCAGAATCCCAGC
>NW_006408562.1:14898035-14900537 GCF_000296735.1 Chrysochloris asiatica | reverse complement strand
GCTATGAGTCAGTTCCAACTCAATGGCACCTGACAACAACAACAACAACAACAATGTTGTTATTTGGTATGATTTGGTAGGTTGATATTTATTTATTGGTCTGAATACTTACAAATTTTTCCTGTATAGATGAATGGTAATTGCTTCTTCACTTTATACCATTTTGGCTTATAAAAGGTTTCATAAGAAAAGAGTACTTTTGAATAGCAGGGGAAACTTGTAATTTAAGGGATCTGGCTTCTCAGTTTTACAATCTTGTGTTTGCTTGTTTTTCCCTCCACCCCACAGGAATGATTTCTAACTTTCCCATACCCCCACAATGTCCTCTTCCCTCCCCCTGGAAGCTGGTGATTCCACTTTGTACTTCACAGGTAAATGGAATCCACAAATGAAGGCAGCTTCCCCTCCCACCCCCAAAGCTATGACCTTATGTACAACCACGCCTCTTCACCCTTTCTGGAAGATTTGAATTTCTTCTGTTCTGATACATCTTTCCTCCTGTGCTCTGGAACTCATCCTCTCCCAGCACTTCAGGGCCCTCACTTGAGGAGATGATTCTTTCCTTCTGTTACCTTCAGCCTCTTTCTCTCTATCCACCAACATGGAAATGTATCCCAAGTGTCTTCAGTTTTAACAAGAACCTCTCTTAGTTGTTCCATGGCCCCTATAGCAACCACTTCTTTTCTCTCCTCCCTCTCAGGCCACATTCACCATATCTTTCCTTCACATCCATTTATTAGCCCACCACGTTCTAGTTTTGGGATCCATAACAACATGGAAACTACCCCATCCCTGGAGTCAAGAGAAGATTTTCAGTCATTTTTGTAATCAAATGTCTCTGTAAGATTTCACCCCGCTGTTGGGATTTTTCAGGTTTCTACACGGGGACACCTTTCATTCTATTTCTCTTTGGAGGAGCCCTCCACTTCCTTGGCATTAATTACCAGGCTCACCATATACCAAAACCCAACCACTGTTATTGCGTTAATTCTAACTCATAGTAACTCTGTAAGATATAGTGGAATGGCCCTGTAGACATTCCAAGGTTATAATCTTTACAAAAGCACATTTCTTAATTCCAGCAATTCCAGTTCAAGATAAATTTCCTAAGTAGTGAGGAGTTGGAGAAGGACTTGATGTCCCCTTCAACCACTTGGGTTTGGGCATTGTAAAAAGCCTAGGTCTCTTAGATGACTACCTGGACACAAACACTTCACACTGCCTGAGTTCTCCAAATGACTGGTTGTGGATGGCTTGCTCAGGTCCTGAGAGAATCACAAGGAGTTTAAATTCTCTGGGACAGATCAGATGATGGAATCAATGGATCTGAAGGAGCTTAATGTTGATGACTGTAACTTACCTGGAATCCATGCCTGATGAGCATTTGGCCATTTCAGATGACACCGTTGATCTCTTTGATCCCCAAGGAGTCACCCACTTACCCAGACAGGAAGCCCAATTAGCCATCTCTGAGAAAATTTACTACAAACTAACTGGAGTGCTCCATCACTTCCTCCATATTAGAGGTCTTGGCTTCCACACCAGACCATTCCTTTAGTTTAGAGCTCAGCAGTGAAGTGTGTATCGTTGAAGGAGACAGAAAGGTACCAGCTTCTCTTCCTGTGTTGCGATGGTTCTTTAGTGCATAAAGGAGGAGGAGGATAATGACAGTAACACCTACATGAGCCCCGAGTCCTACCTGGGACCTCACCAGCACAACACCTCGACCTCTGGGGGCTCTCCAAATAGGAGCCTGCTGCCTCCAACTGTCCTCAGTGACCCATACCTATGACCCTGCTGGAGAGAAAATGGTAGTGGCAAAAGTAAAGGTAGATACATTAGTTAAGAAACTGAAAAAACAAATGGAGAAAAGCAAGACAACATCCACTTGATACTGTCAGAACAAGATGGGGGAACAGGAGACCCTCACTGGGGAAAGGAAGGAGCTACAAAGGAGAATGAGATGCTGAAACAGAGGGCAGATTACTTGGCCAGTAAAATTCAGCATCTGTAAGAAATCCTTTGGGCCAGGGGGAAGAAAAAGGTTCCCTTTGTTAGGTTAGTTGAGCCCTGGTTTGGGGCTATAGCATACACATTGACTGTAACTACAAGATCAGCAGTTCAAACTCATCAGTTTCTCTTGGAAACCCTACACACGGTTGCTAAGAGGCAGAATCTACTCATTGGCACACAACAGGAAGTTAGGGTAGTCAGATGCGTGTCCATGTTGCTGTTGTTCAGTGCCGTCGAATCAGTTCCAACTCATAGTGACCCTGTATAGGGTTTTCAAGGAGTGACTGGTGAGTTTGAACTGCCGACCTTGCGATTCAAACCGACCTTGAAGTTGAGTGCCACACCAAGACTCACACTTGTACAGAGGAGGCTGTATTAAAACTGTGTTGTAATAAATTATTATTATTTTTTGGTCAAAGTTAAAAAAAAATCACTATATCATGCAATTTTCTACTGCTATTCATAAGTTTTTCACTGGCATTTTTTTTT
>NW_006408562.1:14889028-14897094 GCF_000296735.1 Chrysochloris asiatica | reverse complement strand
ATACTTCACAATGTTGTCCATAGCTTGTCACGATCCACACAATCTAAAGCCTTTGCGTAGTTAATAAAGCACAGGTAAACATCTTTCTGGTATTCTCTGCTTTCAGCTAAGTTCCATTTGACATCAGAAATGATATCTCTCATTCTACATCCTCTTCTGAAAGTGCTCTTCATTATTGTTTCATTATTTAATATTCTGGTGCTGACAGTAATCCACTATTATTCATCGTATTTTCAATGCCTAAATATTCGTAAGTAGCCTTTCCCTCTTCTTCTTAGTCTGTCTTCGTATGAAAGCTCAGCTGAAATCTGCCTACCATGGGTGACACTGCTGGTATTTAAAAAATACCCATGGCATAGCTTCCAGAGTCACAGAAACACTCAAGCCCCTACAGTACGACAGATGGACAGGCCTGCATTGACCTTGTATTGACTTTCTGAGGCTATAAATCTTTATGGAATCAGAAAGCTTCATCTGTCTACCATGGAGTGGCATGGTAGCAACCAGATGTGCAACCCACTACACCGTCAGAGCTCCTCTGATATCTTCTACCCCTACTCAGTGAATAAGGAAGACCGTAGAAGAATTGATGCTTTTGAGTTATGATGTTGGAGGAGAATACTAAAAGTGCCATGGGCTTCCAAAAAACCAACAGATCTGTGTTGGAAGAAGTGCAGCCAGAGTGCTCCTTGGAGGCCAGGATGACCAAACTTGGTCTTAAACACTTTGGACATATTGTCAGGAGGGACCAGTCACTGGAGAAGGATATCATGTTTGGTAAGGTGGAGGGTCAGAGAAAAAGAGGAAGACCCCCAACAAGATGGATTGGCAGAGTGACAACATCAATGGGCTCAAGTGTGGCAACAATTGTGAGGTTGGCCCAGGACTGGGTGATGTTTCGTTCTGCTGTACATAGGGTCGCTATGAGTCGGTACCGACTTGATGGCACCTAACAACAACAACAACAACAACAACCCCTACTCAATGATTACATACTCACTCAGACTTATTACTTCCTCACAACTTAGTACTTTCCCATCATGGCAAATTCATGCTATTGCCATCAAGTCCACTTGGACTCCCGGAGTGTCCATATGTGTTAGAGTATAAGTGTGTTGCATCACATTTGCATGGTCATTACCTTCCGGAAAAAGATTGCCAGGACTCTCTTCTAAAGTCCCTCTGGGTGGATTTGAACCTCTAACCTTTCAATTAGCAGCCAAGTTCTCAACCATTTGCACCACCTGGACATACACATGTATTTCCAGTCTTGATCACCATTTATTCCTAGAACTTAGCACAAATGCATGGTCATTAAATACAAGACAGCTTAAAAATTTTCTTGGAAAAATTTTTATTATCTTTGACTTTTTCCATGATATTTTGGAAGCCCCCTAGTATTTCCTAAAGTTACAAGTATTTACTCATCCCATTCTGGGATGGATGATATTTGCTATTGTGCTAAGGGAAGAAATAAACAGAGAAAAATGACCAAAAAGGGGAATAAAATGTCCTTATGCTAAATAAGCAAAACAAATGGTTTTGTTTGCACAAGATCTACTTTACAAAAATTCAGAATTTTACTTTTGGTTGGCTGAGCTGTTTGCCCATAAGTGATTTAAAATTGTCCTTGGAGAAGAAATGACGTTGAAGACTGAGTATGACATGGGTATGTGTCAATTATACCCAGTGACACCAGGCTTCTCTTAGTTACTGTGTTTTTGTTGTGGATGTGAATTCAGAAGATTAAATATAGCATCAAGAGCTTCAGGTAATCTACAGGAAGAGCAACCAAAAATTTACCTCATGTTTTCTATCAAGCATGTAAAACAGTCTGTCTTTCTTAGACTAGCATTTTTTATCTGATTTTTATTTGGATGAACTTGGAGCACCGAATATTTTACTAAAGATATTGCTATTTGAAAGGTTGATGGTTCAAACCCACCCAATGGCTCCAGAGAAGAAAGACCAGGCAATCTATTCCTATAAATATTACAGCCTAGAAAACGCTGTGTGGACATTCTGCTCTGTCATAGGGGTCACTATTAATCACAATCAATTTGACAGCACCTAACAACAACAACGACAGCCTTGTTTATGGGTAAAAACCAAATATTAACTTCCAGTACAGAGTATATTAAAATCACCTTTTTGCACCTTTCTTTTTACTCTGTCTTCCACATAGTCCTTTTAAATGGAAGCCTGGGAATAAAAGAGTGGAAGTAGCATCTTTGACAGTAATTTGGTAAATTGCTAGTAATATTACAAATGAAGGGTGAGGGGTTAGGGTCAGTTCCTATTCTAAAGGACAAACTGATAGAAGCGAGATTGTGTCATCTTTGAAGAGTCTAAAGCTTTTGTCCAATTTGGGGAGAAAGATCAAGCTCATTGTGCTAAGATGTAGTCTGTGCCGTTGTTTTCCAGGTGAAAGGGTTCCAAAGAAGAGCAGAAATGAGTAGCTAATGAAGTGATGAATTATTCATACCTGTACACACTTTCCACTTTTCTGATGCAAGACTGTGAATACAGATAAGGATTACAGGTGAAATAAACATCTCATCCCCACTAGTTACACGTGGCTGAAAAGAGCAAATGATGCAATCTATTTAAATGCTAAGCATTTTGTTAGGCACCTTGGAGTTGGTTTCAACTCATAGTGACCATATGCACAACAGACTGAAACAATGCCAGGTCCTGCACTATCCTGACAATCTTTGTTATGCTTGAACCCATTGCTACTGCCACTCTGTCAATCCACCTCATTGTGGGTCTTCCGCTTTGTCACTAACCGTTCATTTTATCTAGCTATAATGCTCTTCTCTAGGGCCTGGTTCCTCCTGATAATATGTCCAACGTATGAGAGTCTGGCCATCCTGGCTTCTAAGGAGCATTCTGGCTGAACTTCTTCTCAAACAGATTAGTTTGTTCTTCTAGCAGTCCATGGTACTTTTAATATTCTCCACCTACATCATAACTTGAATGCATCAATTCTTCTACAATCTTCCTTATTCACTGTTCAACTGTCACATGCATATGAGGTGATTTAAAATACCATGACTTGGGTCAAGCACACTTTAATCCTTAAACTGACATCTTTGTTCTCAAACACTTTAAAGAGGTTTCATGCAACAGATTTACCTAATGCAGTACATCATCTGATTTCTTGACTGCTACTTCTATGATAGTAGATCAAACCAAAATGAAGTCTTTGGCAACTTCATTCTTCTCTCCATTATCATGATGCTATTAATTGGTCCAGTGGTGAGGATTTTTGTTTTCTTTATATTGAGGTGGAACCCATGCTGAAGACTGTATCTTTGGTCTTCATCAGTAAGTATTTTAAGTCCTCTTCCATTTCAGTAAGCAAGGTTGTATCATCTGCATATTTTAGGTTGTTGATGAGTCTTTTAATCCTGATGTACATTCTTCTCCATGTAATTCAGCTTCTATTTGCTTAACATAGTGGTGGTGTGCCAAGAAGTCAGTTTCAACTCATAGCAACCCTGCATAGGGCTTTCAAGGCAGTAAATCTTTAGGGCAGCAGAAAGCCTCATCTTTCTCCCGAGGAACAGTTGGTAGTTTCCAACTGCAGGCTGGCTCATAACCAGTACATTACCAGAGCTCACTTGTTTAGCATATTATTGTTGTTGTTAAGTGCTGTCGAATCAGTTCTGACCCTTAGCGACCCTGTATAGGGTTTCCAAGGAGCGACTGGTGAGCTTGAACCACCGATCTTGCAGTTCAAATGGCTTTGCATTCTGGCACATTAACCCACAATGCCATACCAGGACATTGTTTAGCATAGTGTCTGGCATACAGTGAGTGTCTGGCATGTAGCGTGCTCAGTAGGTGCTAGTTGCTGTTGTTCTCGGTTTTGTAGACATTACTAATGCTATGATATTGTTGTTGAGTGCCACGGGCTCGGTCCCAACTCAGCCAGAGCAGAAAGCCTCATTTTCTCGCACTTGTACAGCTGGCAGGCTCAAATTGTGGACTTTGTGGCTAGCAGCCCAGTGCTTATCATATGGAGCCACTGTACTCTCCAAAATTTTACATGTTAAGTTGTTATTAAGTGCTATTGAGTCCATTCCTACTTGTTGTTGTTAGGTGCCAATAGCGACCCTGAATATGGTTTCCAAGGAGAGGCTGGTGAGTTTGAACCTCCGACTTTGTAGTTCAAACAGACCTTGAGGTCCAGTGCTTTATCCCACAGCCCCACACCAGAACTTATCATTGTTGTTTCTGTTGGGTACTATGGAGTCGGTTCCGACCCATAGCGACCCTGTTTCTGAGAAGTGGCAGGTGAGCTTGAACTTCTGACCTGTGGTTCAAACTGACTTTGCAGTCCAGTGCATTAACCCACAACACCACACCAGGAGGACTTATAATACCTACTATTATTATGGATTCCTGGTGTGGCGCTGCAGACTGATGTGCTGGATTGAAAGGTTGGCTTAAACCACAGGTTGGTGGTTCAAACTCACCAGACGCTCCTTAGAAACCGTATACAGGGTCACTATGGGTTGGAACCAACTCAACGGCACTTGACAACAACAACAACAACAACATTATAATAGCCACTATGTACTGAGTTCCCACTATGTTGTAAGCACTCTTGTAGGGGTTTTATCTCTCTTCATTCACTCATTCTTACCACAACCTTACTAGGAGGTATCCTTGCCATTTGCACTTTACATTTGAGGAAGCTGAGACAGAAAGTTCAGGATCACATGGCTGGTAAATGGTGGAGTTAGATTATCACCATTAGAAGCACTATGATCCTTACTACATCCCTGAGATCTGGCTTTGGGGACTATCTATGAAGCAGGATTATTGATTAATTAAATGGAATAAGATATTTCGTTAGAGAAAAGTTTTTAATGAGACTTTAAAACGACAAAACAAATGCAAGTGTATTAGTGAGAGTTTGGAAAAAAAAAAAAAAAGCCTAGAGAAGGAAAAGAATCTCACTCATTATCCCATTCTAACAGATTTGAAGTATAATGCCAGTACTGGCTTTTAGCCAATTCCAAAAGAATTCATTTAATGACTTCTCAAGGTTGTTTTTTTTTTTTTTTTAATGATTCATTTCATCCTATGTAAAGTAATCCCACATCAATTAATTTTGCACGCCATCATACAACTTATTGATCATGCTACAGTTTATCAAGGTACATTTGCTTCTACTTGACTGCTTCTTCCAGAAAAAATAAATCATTAAGGGCAATCCTCTGTCTCATGGTCTTTTCATCTTTTGATCAATACCCGATATTCAGTAGGTGTTCAAGAAACAGAATTATTGAATGATTTAAACACACACACAAGAAAAAATATATATGTTTTTTTGGAGTCTGGACAAGCAGAGTCAAGAAGGATGAGCTCCGTGGGGGAGGTGCCAAAGATCCAGAGCAGGTGCTTTTACGGAGTTGCTCCAGAGCTCTGGATCTAGTATAAGCTGCAGGATGTCAGTTTCCCACACCCACAGGTGGAAAACTCACTGTATAAAGGAAAATACTCAGATTCCGGGATCGATTAGAACTCGGGACTCTGCCTGCGGAGCACTCCAGGGGCTGTGTTCAGAGGGCAGGGCCACAGCCAGACTGACAGTGAAACCTACTCAGCGACATTAGAAAAAAAAGGAGTGGGGGATTCTACACATTTTCTCTCCTCTTCCCTGTCGTGCCCTCTCTGCCCAGCCTGGCCACCTTCAGACAGGTGGGCATGCACCCCCAAAAGGGTCCAGCATTGAGCCCACAGTTTCCCCATGGCACAGAGGGGGAGGAACCCCATTGGTCCCATGGACTGACCCTTTGGCAGCTGCTTATGACGTCTGACTCGGACCCAGGCCTAAAGTTGACCTGGATGGGATCCTTTACTTCTATCACTGGCCAGACAGCTACGGTTTTATTTTTGTTTTGAAGTGGGGGGTTTTTGTCTCTGCTTTTATATTGCTTCTGTTTTTGGTCCTTTTGAGCACACTTTTTTTCTGGGGGTGGGAGATTTTCTCCCTACATTACCCAAGAAGAGATAGCAATCATAGCCATATAGCCAAGCTACAATCATACCCCATAATATCTCACCACTGGGACAGGAGCCAATACCAGCTACTAGACATTACACGCAAAAAGGGAAGCCTATCTCCAGATCATATTCACCAAGAGACACTCAGCAAGCTTAAGAACACAGCAACATACATCCATTTATGCCGGGAGCCAACCCCAGCAAACTTATTCCAAGGTTTCCTGAAGGTGGGTGCAGACGTCGGCAGAAAGAATTACACATAGTTGATAAGTCATGATGAATTAAAAATTTCTTATTACATGCTTTATTCTTCTCTCATCCTTTACTGTTCTGCTCATTCTTTACTCCCCTGCTCTCCTGCTCATCTCTTCTTCTGCTTCTTTATTCACTTCCCCTGCTCCTGCTTTCATCTTCTGCTTCATTACTCTCTCCTCCCTCTCCTGCTTTCATTCTTCTCCATTCTTTTCTCTTCCCTCCTGCTTTTCCCCTCTATTCTTCTTCCTACATGCTGTATTATCCTCCTTCTTCCTTCTTTAATGTCCTTCCATTTCTTTACTCCCCCATCTCCTGCTTTCCCTCTCTAGTCTTCTTCCTAGTCTCCTTCTTCACACTACTCTCTCTATTCTATCTTACACCCCCCTTAGACACCGTTACAAAAAACATTGTTTTCATAGTAATCAATGTCTTCAAAATACAATCTATTCTGGGGCACATTCTTCATGGTTTATGACCCTGAGATTTACACCAGGCATGAGAAGTTACAGCAAAGAAAACATTACATCAAGGAATACGATACATTCTTGAAACCTTTTAGTTAAACATTTGTTCCTACATAAATAACTTCTATTCTTTTCTCTGAGAAGCAAGTTAACCTTCACATATGTTTCTTAACCTTTGTCTGTTAAGTCTTGTTAATTTTAGTGTTAGGTGCAATTAACTCTCCATTAACTTCTTCCATACACGATCTGTTTATAGCTTACAAAAACATCACTTATCAGAACATTTAAAAAACTGAGGCTATGAAAAACAACTTCCCTATTTTACTGATCATTAATTCAAGAACATCTAAGTCAAACTTTTTATTTAGTATCTGTATATACCCATAGCCTTTATTTATGGTCTAATTGCTTTTTACTGTCTTAAACTAAGGCTACAAGGAAGAATGTTTACAATCACTAAGCCTAAGCTGGCAATAATTCAATTGACAAATCCTGTCTCCTAGCAATCTTAAGAACATTGTTAATATAAGTATTGAAACTACCTAAGATTATAAGTAGAATAAAATGTAGCTAATATGTGTCTTCTAACTTTTAGTAAAAATATACTAAAATGTAGGAGAGTCAAAATCTAAAGTAAAGGGAGACTAATAAAATCATAAATAAATCAGAGAATGATTCAAAAGGAAAAAATTAACTAGGGGCCTGTGCATAGAATATTTCTTACTTGTGGCTCTGCTATCCAAGGAAAATACTTCATTGTTGCTTTGCTAAAACAATGAATTCTTCATGCACAGGGTTCCCCATGTCTCATTTCTTTATTTCAATTCCTCATTTAATACGTCTCAATTTCTTCATTTCAATTCCTTAATTATTATGGCCCCTGCCACATTTAAGCATTAAAATCCACCTAACCACTGAAAATATCCAGGAAAACACAATAAAAGATTTCAAAACATGTCCAAAAACAGAAAGAATTACTGAGGCAAATGAGCTGGAGGCAGACACAGTATTTCCAATAGAAGAAGAGCAGGTTTTCGATCTTCCTGAGAAGGAATTCAGAAGAATGATATGGAAACAAATTCAAATGCTCCAAAAAGGGGTGGAAGAAAATAAGGAAAAATCAGGGAAGTGCTACAGGAGCAATCAAACAAGATAGATACAGCATTGTGAACAATTTAAAAAACATGCAAAAAGAGGTCTATATAATTAATAATAAAATATCAGCAATGGACAATACACTGAAAGGGCAAAAGAGTAGAACTGAAGAGATGGAAACCAGAACCAGTGAGTTGGAAGACAAATCGCTTAATACTGCTAAGATAGAAG
>NW_006408562.1:14880805-14882298 GCF_000296735.1 Chrysochloris asiatica | reverse complement strand
AGAGGGAGGGGAATGGAAGGATAAGGCAGATGGGACAACAATTATGCAGGTTTGCATGGGCTAAGTGGGTGAGAGGTAAATGATGATGTATGCACAACCTTGGAACAACAGGGCTCTGGGATACAGGGATTGAGGCATGGTTTGAATGGGTAAAAGAGGGGAATAATGTTAAATTGCTTGGCTGTCTTTTGAATCTTGGTTTCCCTTACTTACCATTGTAAAATAGACAGTTGAGGGGGAGAGAAAGGAATAGCCAGAAACATCACAATAGAAAGCTTGTAAGTCCATCTTCAGCCTATAACTGATTGAAATACCTTAAAGGGGGCTAGACGTTGCCCAGTGAAAGAGACATCCTGTGGAGCCTTTGTATTGCATAAAACCAAAGGTAGAATCCTGAACCCCAACCAGAATCATCTGAGGTAGGAAATTTCCACTTGAAAGGACAAGCAGACTAGCCTGGAGCAGCTAGAAGAACAGAAGATACTTCATGAAAGAAAGACCACAAGAAAAATAAAACAATAACAGGAGTCTGACTACAACAAGAACAAGCAAGCTGTTTGCCTGGGAGCCATCAAGCAATTGGT
The DNA here is from genome assembly GCF_000296735.1 of Chrysochloris asiatica. Taxonomy (NCBI): domain Eukaryota; kingdom Metazoa; phylum Chordata; class Mammalia; order Afrosoricida; family Chrysochloridae; genus Chrysochloris; species Chrysochloris asiatica. The sequence goes on along the minus strand of NW_006408562.1, from coordinate 14,881,714 downwards.
CAGGTCCCTTCAGGACAAACCCCCTTCCAAGACTAAGACTGAAAGGCAAAACACGAGCAGGCATGTGGTCTGGCTGATGACCACGATGGTCACTGATAAGGGGAAGAGGGGGAAAAACAGCAATGAAGTTGAGAGCTAAATCCGACCACATTCAATAGACTCCTGTGAACCTGGGTGGAGACCTGGTTGGCCAGCAGTGTGGCAAGACCCAGAGACTCCTGGGCCCAGAGACAGTGACATGGCCACAGAAGACTAGATAGAGCAAAGAGCGAAGTGTCCAGCTGATATGAAGTGAGGGGAGATACACAAGAACACCCATACTTGGAGATAATACCCACTTGACTGGACTTCAATGGCTGGAGGATCAGAACTCAACTAGAAGAAAGAAGAGGAAAAAAAAAGAGTAACCCGCTACAATTTTTTCTTTCTACCAAACTATATTTACTGTTTACAATAGTAAAGGGCAACAAATAATGTACAAATTGGTGAATAAACACGAGAGCCAACAAACATCCCACCCCGCCTACACGGCAAATTGCAAACAAGAACATTTTCAGCAAGATTTCAAACAAGTAAGAGATATTAAAACACCAGGTAACTACAAAAAGCAGAGAATGGCTGTCAGGCAGCAATGAATCCCTACTGAAGGACAACAGGCGGAATGTAAGACTTTTTAATTGGTTTAGATCCCAAAATAGTTCACAGAACTGAAATCACCATACTAATGCCTACATTTAATATATATTTGAAAGTAGCATAAGATGAGAATAACATGAAGTCATCTTTCATGGGTTTCATTTGTCACCACACCGCTCTTGAACACAACAACGTTAACTGCCAATTCAGCAATACTTAATCTTATGTTTTTATATAGAGACCATAATTATTCATCAGAAACAAATACTAGAA
>NW_006408562.1:14874156-14880010 GCF_000296735.1 Chrysochloris asiatica | reverse complement strand
CTATGAGTCGGTTCCAACTTGATGGCACCTGATAACAACAACAACAAAACAAATAGCAAGTGAAATTTTGTCTTCCATCCCCACCAAGACCCCAAAACGTGTGTCCAGAAGTGCCCACTGCAGTGTGTAGGAGCTAGCTACATGATTAGATGAAGCATGAGGGGAGGGGGGATCACAACCGGGGGGCAAGACCTCTGCCAATAGACTGAAATGGACAGTTAGGCCACAATTTTGGAGGAAAAGTATTACAGGAGGGGAAAAAACAAAAACAAGCCCAAAGAATCTCGCAACTCACTTTACCTAAACAAAGACAGCAATTTGTATTGGCCCAATTTCAGTTATGGTTAATTCCTGCAGAAATAATGTTGAGTAGCTCTTGAAGTATGTCAGAGAGAGACAAAAGTAATTTGGTGACTGTCCTCAAGTTTCCAATTCCTTTGTGTTAGCATGTTCACTTGTTTACTACTGGATTACAAATGCAAAGACAGGTGACAGGGGCACGAGACGAGCCCCCTACATGTCACATCCTAAGAGGTCTCCAGCCTCCTGTCTGCTGCTGGAATACATGGATCGTATCTTCATCTTGCATCTCCAGTGGTGCTGAGGTGTCTATTTCATTAATTGGCTGCCCATCAAACCTGAATCTAATCTGTCTCATAGATAAAACCTGTCGCTCACAGTAGGTCTTCAGCTTGCTCAGTGGCGTGTGCCTCTTGACTTTGAAACGGACAACAGAACTGTCCTGCCTGGCCACGGCCACCTTCAGGTTGATGTGGTCATTCTCCGTCTTCACTCCCTCCGTAGGCTTCTCCTCAGACATGGCTGTGCGGCTGGCTGCAGCGATGAAGGCAGGGGCAGCGCTGGAGTGGGTGAGTCGCGCTGTCAGCCCCACTGCTCTCCTGCCACAACTAAACCCACTACAATTTGATGAACTTCACCTATACTTACGGATGTAGTAGCTCAAAAAAGGGAACAAGTCCTTATAGTGAGGATCACTGCCACCCCATCGGTACACAGGGTTGATAGGGATGGGTAGCTTAGAATTGGCTACCCAAAATAGTGGGGACTACAAAGGAGCTCTGGTAGTGTAGTGGATATGAGTTGGGCTGTTAAACTCAGTCAGCAATTCGAAACCACCAGAAGTTCTGTGGGAGAAAGATGAGGCTTTCTTCTCCTGTAAAGATTTACAGCTCAGAAACCTGTACAGGGTCGCTATGGATGGGAACCAACTCTATGGCAAATAACAGCAACAATACAAAGGCAAGAAGTGACTGGCTTACAAGCTTTCAAGAGGGAGCCTAGTTCCAGATTGGGGTGGGGGGCGGGGAAGGTAGAATCTCCACTGAATGATTTCCAACTTGTTGGGACATGGCTAATGAAAGGAGATGGGAATAAGACTCTGGTGGTACAATAGTGAACGATAGCTATCAGGACTGACTGTGAGGGTCTGGAATGTAAAGGTAGATGTTTTTTTAACAAAGGGAGGGGAGCGACTGATTTTGCAGTCCAGGAGCGAAGATCCTTGGGACCATCAAGTGAGAAGAGTGGAGTACGGGACCCTACCCAGAGAAGCAGTGATGCCAGAAATGGAGGCAGAGATGATGATGTGGACAGATGGAGCAGCTGGGGACAATGGAACCAGGGAGGAAGAGGGGCTGTGTACTGACCTCCCGGGGCAGGCCTGTGGGGTGTACCCTTTGGTTGGTTGCTGATGTATGGAGGGGATGTAATCATTGCAATGAAACGAAATATGATAGGATGAATGTAAAACTGATGTTCTCCCATGTAAACCCACATAATCTACAATAAAAACTAAAAAAAAAAAAAAAAAGAGAGAGAGATAATGCAGATAACACCACATTTAATTGGCCAAGAAATAAAGGGTTTATTTTTATCTAAAAAAAAAAAATTGAATCAATATATTCTAGTAAGCAATTTTCACCTCTGCATATCTTCATATAACAAGGAGGTTCCTCCTTTTCTGTCTACAAGAGTAGATACATAGTTTGTTTTTAACAAATAAATACTATATGGGGGGGGAGAAATAATAAATATGTAATATATGCTACTTACTGTTCCTTTGAAACCATATACAGGATCTCTATGAGCCGGAACCGAGTTGATGGCACTTTAACAAATCTCCTCTAAGCCTTCTCCCCAAACCTAGCCCAATGACTCCATGTGTAAGAGTATAATTGTGTCCCTTAGGGTTTTCAATGACTTTTTAGAAGTTGAGTGCCAGCCATTTCTTCCAAGGTGCCTCTCTGTGGATACTAGCTTTTCAGTTAGTAGCCAAGTGCTTAACCACTTGTGCCACCCAGGGACTCCTAACTATCCCCAAAAGGACTTCAGAGACTTGCAAGGACCACAGGGAGTGAAGTCTGTCATGCCTACATTTGTTTTGCTTATTTGGCTTGTGGGAGGAACCCTGGTAATGCAGTGGTTAAAGCACTAGGCTGTGGACCAATTGTCTATTGTTTGAATCCACTAACCACTCCATGAAGGAAAGATATAGCAATCTAATTCTGTAAAGATTATTGTTAAATGCCACTCAGTCGATTCCAACTCCAAGCAACCCTGTAAAGTGTTTCTAAGATTGTAAGTCTTTATGGGAGCAGAAAGCCTCATATTTCTTCTGCAGAGCAGCTGGTGGGTTAGAACCACTGACATTGTGGTTAGCTTATCCTACAGAGTCACCACACTGTTTTCCATAAAGATTGTTTTCAATGCCATAGAGTCAGTTTCAATTCATAGCATCCCTGTATAGCGTTTCCAAGGAGCAGCTGGTGAGTTTGAACTGTTGACCTTGTGGTTCAAACTGACTCTGTGGTCCAGTGCTTTCTCCTACAGCAACACACCAGGACCCCTTCTGGATAGATTGCAGCCATGTGAAACCATATTGGGCTATTGGACTCTGTGCTGTAAAGTCTCTATGAATTGAAATCAACTCAACAGCCAGTGATTAATTTAGCTTGTGCAGAAGACGGTTTCTTTTCAATATTATATCTGGTTTACTTGCTGGAGCATTCAGTTCTCTGAATGACAGCCACGACTGAGCTGGAACAGGGCTAGCATCACACTAAATAGGGTCAGTTCTCCACATCAATAACATACAAAGGTAGGTCTGTAAGTATTGCTACAGAATGATAGAAACCTTTATTAAACAAAAATATCATAATGTGAAGCTATTGTTTCTCAACATATCCTACAGCTAAGTCTGTGCACTTCTGAAACTAGTGTTTCCATTTCTCTAGCCCTTTCTGGAAGAAGTCTGTGCTCTTTGACTTATAGCTTGTCAAAATGGCAGTTGTGGCATCATAAAGGGACTCAGATCATAGTCCTTTGAAATGTTCTTTGAATTGGGGTGGAGCAAGGATTTAGGGTGGATGAGGTAAGATTTCCCAACAAAATTCTGATAGGATGGCTGTAAAAATGGCATGGGGTACAGCCATCTCTGACTTCACAAGGGGGAAGGAAATCAAACTTACACATTAGCTTGAGGCCACTTCCTGTGAGGTTGGGGTCAGATGTGCCTCCACCGTCTCTCCGCCCCCCTCTTTTGACCAATTCTGATGCCAACTCTTCCTCTCAAGGTACTTCTCTGCTGGGTCTGATAGTTAATTGCGTTGGTCACACAGAATTCACAGACAATACTCCCAATTAGAGAGTTTATTAGGGAAGTTCACAAGAAACTCACTGCCACTGAGTCAATTCAACTCACAGTGACCCTGTCTAGGGTTCCCAAGTCTGTCAATCTTTATGGCAGCAGCTGGTGGGTTTGAACTACTGATGTTGTGGTTAGCAGCCCAATGACTAAACCAAGTGCCACCAGGCTATTCAGGATGGGAAATGTTCAGGATACAATTCTTTAGTCAAAAGTGCCTCTTCTCAGCCATGCCAGGAGGTAAGTCTCTCTCTTCCTGGTTTTCAGCCTCTCAACTGTGCGGCCCCTTTGCCCTGTGCTCAGGGAATGTTACAAAGCTCTTTTAGCAATGCTGACAAATACTCAAAAGACAGGCCACTTCACCATAAGTAAGCTGTAACCAAAGGCGCAGCTCTAGTTCTGCGGGTTGGCAAACTTAGCTGCTCCAATCAGGTGCCAGGAGAAACTGTACTCCATAAGTGAGCCCCTGCCTGAAGGCACTCCGCTTTCTTGCTAAGCTGCTCAGGAAGCCCAGTGGTCTGTTTTGTCCTCTGGGCTCTGCTGCTGCTGCTTCTAGGCCATCTTCCAGTGTTATAGGTCTCTGTCTCCTGGATTGAGGAGGTCCAGCATGCAGGGATCTCAAGACTCCGAGAATGTGCTCTAACCTGAAATCTTCTTGATGGAAGTTCCTTCTTCTGAGATGGTTCGTTTTAAACCTAGTGGGATGGCAAAACAGAGCAATCCCCATTTTAGAGTTTCATACAACCTATTTGCATGGTCACACCTCTGCTGCTGCTGTGGGATTAGTATTGGGCTGCTTACTGCAAGGTTAGTGGTTTAAACCTACCAGCCATTTCTTGGGAGGAAGATAAGACAATCTGCTCCAGTAAAGATTTATAGTCTTGGAAACGTTATATAGGTTTGTTATGAGTCAGAATTGACTTGAAGGCAGTTGGTTATTGGTTTTTAAAATTGGATTTATGGTACTTCTAGGTGTGGTGCTGTAGGATGAACACTGGACTGCAAGGTTGGCAGTTCAAACTTACCAGTTGCTCCTTGGAAACCTTATACAGGGTCACTATGAGTTGAAATAGCATCAACGGCACTTAAGAACAGCAGGTGTTCCCTGAAAGATTCACTTTAAATTTCAGTTGACTAAGGCTTTTTTTTTTTTCCTTCTAATGAGGGAAGCAAGCATTCTTCAGTTTCCTAAAGTGTGCTGAAAATAGCTCATTGAACTCTTATTCCACGCACATCAGGCAGGGTCTTCCTCATTCTAATTTGCTTTCTTTCACACATTTACTGTCTCAGAAGGAAGTGACTGACCTCTGCTAGTCTGCGGTTCACAGGCACTCATTATAATTTAGAAAATGAATCATTGGTTTCCTGTTACTCATCAGTGCTGTATGGAATTGGGTGATAATATTACACTGAGGCCTGAGTTGGAGAAGGACTTACATCAAACTAATTGGAGCTAGATTTCCATATCAATAGTGTACTTGTGGGGAGGTTAAGTGTTCCTGAGTGTCCTTCTAACCCCAAATTATCTTGAACAACATAGATGTCAGAAGAGACACTGAAACTTGCTCTCCAGCATAGTATAAGAGCTCAACAGAATATTTCGAAGGTCAGCTTGAGAAGACAAAGTCAAATATTACAACAAAATGTGCAAAGATCTGGAGTCAGAAAACCAAAAGGGAAGAACACACTCAGCATTTCTCAAGCTGGGGGAACTGAAGACGAAACTCAAGCCTCAACATTCATTATTGAAGGATTCTTCGGGCAAATTATTGAATGATGCAGAAAGTACCAAGAGAAGATGGAAGGAATACACAGAGTCACTGTACCTAAAGGAAATGGTTAATGTTCAACTGTTTCAAGAGGTAGCATATGATCAATAGTCGATGATGAAGGAGGAAGTCCAAGGTACATTGAAGGAACTGGCAAAGAACAAGGCACCAGGAATTGATGGAATAAAAATTGAAATCTTTCAAGAAAGTGAGGCGGCACAGGAGGCACTCACTCACCTCTGCCAAGAAATTTGGAAGATAACTATCTGGCTGACTGATTGGAATGATTCATATTTGTACCCATTCCAAAGAGAAGTGATCTAACAGAATGTGAAATTCATTGGACAATCTCTTTGATATCCCATGAGAATAAAGTTTTACTAAAGGCAATACAGAAATGGCTGCAGGCATATATTGACAG
>NW_006408562.1:14864850-14873246 GCF_000296735.1 Chrysochloris asiatica | reverse complement strand
CAGACATATTGTCAGGAGGAACCAGTTTCTGGAGAAGGATATCATGTTTAATAAGGTAGCGGGTCAGAGAAAAACAGGAAAACCCCCAGCGAGGTGGATTGGTAAAATGTAGTATCTATGGGCTCAAACATGACAACAATTGTGAGGTTGACCCAAGACCAAGCAGTGTTTCATTCTGTTGTGTACAGTGTTGCTATGAGTCGGTACCAACTAGATGACACCTAACAGCAACAACAACAACAAATCTCCCATAATGTCTGAAATGCACTATCATATTTATGCTATAATCTGTAGTTTCAGAAGTTATAATAATGATACAAATGGTTAGCATGTTTTATGGCTAATCAAAAGGTTGAAGGAGCTCTGGTAACATAATGGTTACGAATCGGGCTGCTAACCTCAAAGTTGGCAGTTCAAAACTACCAGCTGTTCCGCGGGAGAAAGATGAGGCTTTGTGCTTCTGTAAACATTTACTGTCTCGGAATCCCTGTGCAGGGTCACTATGAGTTGGAACCGATTCCATGGTACTTAACAACAACAACAAAAGGTTGACAGTTTGAGTCTACCAGAATGCCTCCAAAGAATGGTCGGATTATTTCATTCTGAAAAAAACAAGCCATTGAAAATCCTATAGTTCACTGTTCAACTCTAACACGCACGAGACAACCATGAGTTAAAATCGACTTAACTGGAACTTGTTTATGTTAAAGTTTAAATCACGCTAACACTTACTGGATGAATCTCTTGTTGCAAGGCATTGTGATTTAATCACGCTAAGTGATAACCAAAAAAAACAACCTATAAATGAAAGTGCTGATAAAGTAAGTTTGCCTTCCTCAAGAGCCACACAACAAATTGTAAGATTCAATGAAAAATTGTTGTCATTGTTAAGTGCTGTCAAGTTGGTTCTGACCCATATTGACCCTGTATAGGGTTTCCAAGGAGCGGTTGGTTGGTTTAAACTGCTAGTTAGCAGCCTAATGCTTATCCTAAATCCTGCCACACCAGGAATTCAGTGAAAAGTTAGTATACCAAATGATATATTACTGTCAGCCCATGGTACTTTTAAAATTCTCTCCAACTTTAAGTGAAATGATTCTTCTCCAGCCTTCCTTATCCATTGTCTAACTTTTAAATGTATATGAAGAGATTGAAAATACCATAGCTTCTGTCAGGTGCATTTTAGTCCTCAAACTGACAACTTTGCTCTTTAACACTTTAAAGAGGTCTTATGCAGCAGATTTGATGAATGCAATACATTGCTTGCTTTCTTGACTGTTACTTCCATGAGTATTTATTGTATATTCAGGCAAAATGAAGTCTTTGGCTTCAATCATTTCTCCAATTATCATATTGTACATTGAGGCAGTTGTGAGGATTTCTGTTTTCTCTACATTGAGGTGCAATCCATACTTAATGCTGTAGTCTTTGATCTTCCTTAGGAAGTTTTATAAGTCTTCTTTGCTTTCAGCAAACAGGGTTGTATCATCTGCATATTGCAGATTGTTAATGAGTTTCCCACCAATCCTGATGCAACATTCTTCTACATATAATCCATGTTTCTCAGATTATTTGTTCAGCATACAGACTGAGTAAGTACGGTAAAAGAATGCAACTCTGGCACACAACTTTTCTGATTTTAAACCATTCAGTATGTCCTTGTTCTGTTTTAACAACTGCTTCTTTGTCTAAGTACAGGTTCCTCATAAGTACAATTAAGTGCTCTGGAATACCCATTCTATTGAAAGCTAGCCATAGTTTGTCATGATCTATCTAGTTGAAAGCATTTGAATAGCCAATAAATGTATTCCATTTCACTTTTGACAACTTCCAATTTTTCAAGATTCATACTTCATAATTTCATGTTCCAATTATTAATGCATGTTTACAATTGTTTCCCCTCATTTTGAGTTATGGCCCATCTGAAAATGAAGGTCTCCAAAGATTACTCCCTTCATTTCCTCATGGGCACATCTACTTTGAGGAGCTATTTCTTCCCTAGTTGTATTGAGTGCCTTCCGACTTCATCTTCTGGCACTATATCTGATGATGTTCTGCTTTGTTGTCATTGGCTAATCATTCAGAAATAGGCTGTCTCTCCTTGTTCCTAGTCTGTCTTAGTCTTGAAGTTCTGCAATGACCCTGCCGGTGACATAGCTTCTGGCATCACAGCAACACACAGCCACAGTCCTACACACTGACAGATGAGTGGTGGATAAAGATCCTCAGTAAATACAAATTCGAAGAACTAAGTGATCAGTGGGTCCTGTAATAGCCAGACATGTAGGAATTAGGAATTCAAAGGCAGACCACTAGTCATACATAGTAAACTATTTAGATTTAATCCATTGAATCAAAGAAAGCAAGAGAAGATGTAAAGAAGGTATTGACTTAGAATGATGCTCCAGGCACAGCACTGGGGAACTAAACAGGGAAAACTTAGCTAGGAAGACTCACGATAGATACCCAGAGGGTTGAACTATGAAGTTTCCAAAAACTTTACAAGGGAAAATGTGTTTGGCTATTTGTGCAAGAGTGCTAGAGCTTTGTTGGATTGTGCCCTGTGTGTTACTTAGCCCCTTTGAATCCCTAGTTGAATAAGTATCATGTGAACAGTGGACACGCTTCCTCTATAACTCTGAAATTTCCTTGGAAATCCTTAGGTTAAAGAAAAATGAAATGGTCACTGTTAGGATTTCATAGCGAGGTATCGGTGACTCAGTGGTAGAATTCTCACCTTCATGCTGAAGATGTGGGTTTGATTCCCAGCCAGTGAATCCATCTGTCAGTGTTAGTTTTTGTGCGACTGTGATGCTAAGTGGAGTCCTAGAGTGACCTGTAGGGTAATTGCTGGACTGCTAACTACAAGGTCAGCAGTTCAAACCTACCAGCCACTCTTCCAAAACCCTATACAGGGTCACTGTGAGTTGGAACCAACTCGATGGCACTTAACAACAACATGATACTGAATAGGTCTCAGTGGAGCTTCCAGGCTAAGAAGGAAGGCAGGTCTAGCAATCTACTGTCAAACACCAGTCAATGAAACCCCTATGGAATGGATCAAGTGGGATATTATTTGATTCACAGCCAATCATAGGGATCAGGCAACATCTTGTTCCATTGTATATGGGGTTGGCATGACTTGACTGCAGCTGACAACAATATTTTGTAAGCAAAGTGATACAAATATGCTATGAGAAGGGAAGGAAAGCCTTCCACATTTCCCAGAGGAAAAGCATTAACTAATATCAACAAAGATTTGGTATTGCTTCACAGAAAGAGACTCCAGTTTCCAGTATTCCAGTCAACTTGACACTGAGATTGGAGTTTTCACAGCTTAAACTTTCTTTGTGTTGAAGTCATCACTGCCACCCGGAGGAGGAGGAAGCAGTTATGATCCAAATGGGACTCAGGAGGGCATTTGGGTCATTATAGCCAGGCCATTAACATTCACTTCCTACTCTTCTGACAAGCATCACAGCATTGATGTCAGGTGTGGATGAGTCAGCTCTGCTCTCGAGGCCTCCAGCCGGAATTTGCAGCCTGCTTTGCAGCCTCTGTTCTGTTAGTCATTCACACACAAACATCACATTGGGAAAGCTGGAGGGAGATGCTTGGGTGAACAAATGATTAAATTTCTATTTTCATGGCCGAGAACTCACTCACTCGCTTGCAAAAGCAGCCTCATCTAGTACCAGGCTCCCTAAGGGCACTCAAAAAATGCATGTTGATTTGACTGACAAAAAAATCGCTGGTTCTTTGTAACCTTGGTGTACAAATGGAATTTTCAGGTAGGATTATGGGACTAGTCTATGGAGCCTTGTGCCTACTGACTCCTCCGAACCCTGGACTGACAACTCGAAGGCTTAGATTTACATAAAGAGGTTAGAAACATCCCTGGTCCCACTCTCATAAATATTCTCAAAGGAAGATGAATAGGTCTCTTTGGAGCTTTATTTCTGCAGGGGCACATGTGAGACTGAGTTGATGGAAGGAAAGTTGAACTGGAATCTAAGAAGTCTCTATTTTGCTCCAGAAAGTCCTCACTAATCATTTAACCAATTTGAGAACTTGTTAGGAAAAAGATGAAAAATGTCTCCCTCTCTGCCAGCAATGCAAAGGAAATAAGCAAGAACAAAGAATGATAATGAGTGTTGGTTTCTCCAGCACAAGGCGGCAGATGTGATTGCTCGTGCTCTAGTTAATTGATAGTGGAAACCTTAGAGTTATGGTGCATTAGCCATCAAGATGGCCTAAGAAATCTTCTTACTTATGGCCTAGGCATATCCTCTTCTCATCTTCTGTCCTATCTTCAATAATCTCCTTGGTTTTGCATGCTATCTACATATTGATGATTCTTACATTTCTTTTTTTAAACTTCTTATTGTGAATTGGGTGAAGATCTACAGAGCAGATTAGCTTTCCATTCAACAATTCATACACATTTTGTTTCATGTCATTGATTGAAACTCCCTCAATGTAACATCACATATTCCACTTCCTTCTTGTGATTTACTGTTTCCATTCCTCTTTCTTTCCTAAGCCTTCTGAACTTTGTCTTTGAGTAAATGCTGCCTTAAAAAAAACAAAACAAAACACAACTCAAATGGCTGATTATAATAAGATGTGCATACCTTACTAAAGTTATTGCTCCCTTATAGACCTGTCCATTGTTTGGCAGTTAGCAAGGGGCAGGATGTGTTTGAACTGCTGACCTTGTGGTTAGCAGCCCATTGGCTAACCCATACAGAAGGCTGTGGTCTTTGATTTTCATCAAGCTTTCAGTAAGCAAGGTTGTAACCTCTACATATCAAAGGTTGTTAATGAGTCTTCATCCAAACCTGATGCCACGTCTTTCTTCATAGAACCTGGCTTCTCGGATTATTTGCTCAGCATACAGGTTGAATAAGTATGGTGAAAGAATATTAACCTGGTGTACAGCTTTTGTGATTTTAAACCATTCAGTGTCTCCTTGTTCTTTTTTAACAACTGCCTGCTGGTCTAGGTACAGGTTCATTATGAGTACAATTAAGTGTTCTGGAATACACCTTCTCCATAATGTCCGTAGCTTGTCATGACCCACACAATAGAAAGCCTTTGCATAGTCAATAAAGTACAGGTAAACATCTTTCTAATGTTCTCTGCTTTCAGCCAAGAGCCATCTGATGTCAGCAATAAGATCCCGTGTTCCACGTCCTTGTCTGAATCCGGCTTGAACCTCTGGCATTTCCCTGTCCATGTACTGTTGCAATGTTTTTGAATGATCTTTAACAAACTTTTAATTGCATGTGATATTAATGACATTGTCCAGGGATTTTCACATTCCATTGGGTCACCTCTCTTTGGAATGGGCACAATTATGGATCTCTGTCAATCAGTTGGTTAGGTAGCTGTCTTCAAATTTGTTGGCAAAATGAGCGAGTGCCTTTAGTGCTGCATCAGTTTGTTGAAAATTTTCAATTTGTATTCCATCAGTTCCCAGAGCCTTGTTCTTTCCCCATGCTGTCAGTGCACCTTGGATGTCTTTCTTTAGTACGATTGGCTCTTGATCATGTGCTTCCTCTTGAAATGTTTGAACATAAAACATTTCTTTTCAGTAGAGTGACTCTGCGTATTCCTTCCATCTTCTTTTGATGCTTTCTGCATCATTCAATAATTTCCCCACAGAATCCTTCAGTATTACAAGCTAAGGCTTGAATTTTTTCTTCAATTCCTTCAGCTTGAGAAATGCTGAGTATGTTTTTTCCTTTTGGTTTTCTAATTCCAGGTCTCTGCACATTTCCTTATAATATTTGACTTTGTCTTCTTAAGCTGCCTTTTGAAATTTTTGCTCAGCTCTCTTACCTCCTTATTTCTTCCATTTGCTTTAGCATCTCTAGCTTTGCTAGAGAACAAGTTTCAGAGTCTCTTTTGACATCCATTTTGGTCTTTTCTTTCTTTCTTGTCTTCTTGATGATCTTTTGGTTTCTTCCTATATGATGTTCTTTAAATTATTCCACAAATCTTCTTGTCTTAGGTCAGTAGTAGTGTCTAATGTATTAAATCTGTTCTTTGGATGATCTCTAAATTCAAGTGGAATATGTTCAAGGTAATATTTTGTCTCTCCGTGGACTTTTTTGCAGCCAGAACTTGCATACAAACAATTGATGGTCTGTTCCATAGTCTGTCCCTGGCCTTGTTTTGGCTAATGATATGGAGCTTTTCCACCATCTCTTTCCAAATATGTTGTTTTTGATCTGTGTTTTCCATCTAGTGAGGTCCAAATACATAGTTGTCTTTTATGTTGTTTGGCAAAGATATTTGCAGTGGAGAAGTCATTGGTCTTGCAAAATTCCATAATGCAATCTCCAGTCTCATCTCTGTCACTAAGGGCATATTTTCCAATTACTAATCCTTCCTCTTGGTTTCCAAACTTTCATTCCAATCACCAGTAATTATGAATACCTCTTGATTGCATATTTGATCAATTTCAGACTGAAGAAGTTTGTAGAATTCTTCAATTTCATCATTAATGACTTTAGTGATTGATGCATAAATTTAAATAATAATGGTTTTAACTGGTTTTTCTTGTATGCATCCAGACAACATTATACTTCAAGATAGGTCTTGAAATGTTCTTTTTGATGATGAATGTGACACCATTCCTCTTCACTTTGTCATTCCTGGAAAAGTAAACCATGTGATTGTCAGATTCAGAATGGTCAATACCAGTATATTTCAGCTTTCTATTGCCATTTCATGTTTTTGACAACTTCCAATTTTTCTATGTACGTTCCATGTCTGATTATTAATGGATGTCTGCAGCAGTTTCTCCTCATTTTGAGTTGTGTCCCATCAGCAAATGAAGGTCCTGAAAGCTCTACTCCATTCGCATTATCACAGTCAACTCTACTTTGAGGAGGCAACTATTCCCCCAATCATATTTTGAGTGCCTTCTAACCTGAGGTTCTCATCTTCCAGCCCTGTATCTGACAATATTCTGTTGCTATTCATAATGTTTTAACACTCAGTATTCTGGTGTTGACAGTGTTCCACTGCTAGTCCTAAGATTTTCAGTGGTTAAACATTTAGAAGTATTCTGCCTCTCCATCTTTGTAGTCTGTCTTAGTCTGGAAGCTCACCTGAAACCTGTTCACTGTGGGTGATCCTGCTGGTATTTAAAATACACTTGTCACAGCTTCAGCATCACAGCAACATGCAAGCCACCACGGTTTGACAAACGGACAGATGAGTGGTACACATATATACGTACATATACATATATACACACATACAGTATTGTTGTTAAGTGCTGTCAAGTGAGTTTCAACTCATAGCGACTCTGTATAGGGTTTCCGAGGAGCAGCTAGTGTGTTTGAACTGCCAACCTTGTGGTTCACAGTTCAATGCTGATCTTACAGTGCTACACCAGGAGTCCACTATGTATGTATATGTATATGATTCCTGGTAGCACTGTAGGATAAGCACTGAACTGCTTACCACAAGGTCCACTGTTCAAACCTACAAGCCACTCCAAGAGAAAAAGATAACTTTTCTACTTCCTTAGAGATTTATGGCCTCAGAAATACTACTTAGGGTCACTATGAGTTGGAATAGACTCTATGACAGTAGCTTTTTTGTTGTTGTTGTTAGGTGCCATAGAATTGGTTCCAACACACAGTGATGCACAATGGAATGAAGCACTACCCAGTTTTGTGCCATCCTCACAATTGTTGTTAAGTTTAAGTTCACTGTGTCAATCCATCTCCTTAAGGGTCTTCCTCTTTTCCTTTGGCCCGCCACTTTACCAAGCATGATATCTTTCTCCTGCAACTGGTCCTTCTTGATTACATGTCCAAAGTAGGAGAGATGAAGTCTCACTAGCCTGGCTGGAACTCTTCCAACACATTCATTTCTTCTTGTGGCAGTCCATGGAACTTTTAATATTCTTCCCTAGCACCAGAATTCTTCTGTGGTCTTCCTTAGTCATTGTCCAACTTTCACATGCATACGAGGCAACTGAAAATATTATGACTTGGGTCAGGTATTCCTTAATCCTCAAACTGACAGTATTGCTTTTGAATACTTAAGAAGTTTTTTGCAGCAGATTAGCCTAATGTAATATGTCATTTGATTTCTTGACTGCTGCTTCCATGAATGTTGATTGTGGATCCAAGCAAAATGAAGTCTTTGACAACTTAAATCTTTACTATATTAATCATGATGTTATTTACTGATCCAGTTGTTAGCATTTCTGTTTTCTTTACATTGAGGTACAACCCATAATAAAGGCTGTAGTCTTTTATCTTTATCAATAAATATTTTAAGTCCTCTTTGCTTCAAGCAAGTAAAGGTTGTATTAGCTGCATATCACAGGTTGTTAATGAGTCTTCCTCTAATCCTGATACCACTTTCTT
>NW_006408562.1:14863547-14864550 GCF_000296735.1 Chrysochloris asiatica | reverse complement strand
TTTTCAGATTCATCTGTTGTCAGCAATAATGCCCTTAGTTCTTCCTTTTTGCTTTTTTAACTCCAGGTCTTTACACATTCCATTACAATAATTTATTTTGTTTTCTCAAAGTACCCTTTTACTTCCATTTGCTTAAACTTCTGTAAGTTCAAGAACAAGTTTCAGTCTTTTGACATCCATTCTGGTATTTTCTCTCTTTCTTGTCTTTATAATGTATGGTGTCTTGATGTCATCCCACAATTCATGTAGTCTTTGCTCATGAATACTGTATGTCAAATCTATTCTTGAGATGGTCTCTAAATTCAGGTGGGTTATACGCAAGTTTGTACTTTAGTTCTATTGAACTTGTTTTAATTTTCCACTTCAATTTGAACTTACATGTGAGCTTTGAGAATCACAGGAACACACAAACCACCACAGCTAGACAAACTGACAGATGCGTTGTGGTTTCATGAGCTGGCCTATTTCATTCCACATTTACCTCCTAGCCCTAGCCTTCCTCAATTCCTCCCAAACACCAAACTCATTCTACCTTTAGATTTTACTACCTGCTAATCCTTTTGCTGGATTACTTATCTTTCTTTCTTGATTTAAATTGATTTTTAGACTATCCACAGCAGAACAGTCACCAGTTCAATAGTTTCTACATATATAATTTGTTGTTCTTAATGCCTTCGAGTTGGTTCCGATCCATACAGACTCTGTATAAAATTTTCAAGGAGTGGCTGGGGAACTTGAACTGCTGACTTTGGGGTTCAAACTGACTTTGCAATACAGTGCATTAACCCACAGCACCAAACCAGGACCCCACGTATATAATTTAGTGACATTGATTATATTCTTCCAGTCGTACAACCATTCTCACTCTCCTTTTCTGAGTCTCCATTCACACATTAACATAAATTCACTGCTCCTTAGGTTTTCTATCTAATATTATCAGTTACTGTTGCCAGTTTGACCCCATATCAATATATTCTAAACAAGGATAATGCTCAAGGCAGAT
>NW_006408562.1:14859588-14861767 GCF_000296735.1 Chrysochloris asiatica | reverse complement strand
AGTAGTCAAGAAATCAAATGACGTATTGCATTAGGCAAATCTGTTGCACAAGACCTTTTCAAAGTGTTGAAGAGCAAAGATGTCAGCTTCAGGATTAAGGTGTGCCTGACCCAAGCCATGGTATTTTCAATAACCTCATATGCATACAAAAGCTGGACAGTGAATAAGGAAGTTCGTAGAAGAATTGATGCTTTTGAGTTATGGTGTTGGAGGAGAATATTGAAAGTGCCATGGTCTGCCCAAAGAACCAGCATATCTGTTTTGGAAGAAATGCAGCCAGAGTGCTCCTTTGAGGTCAGGATGGCCAAACTTTGTCTCTCATACTTTGGACATACTGACAGGAGAGACCAGTTGCTGGAGAAAGATATCAAGTTTGGTAAGGTGGAGGTTCAGAGAAAAAGAGGTAAACCCCCAATGAGATGGATTGGCAAAATGGCAGCATCAATGGGCTCAAGCATGGCAACAATTGTCAGGTTGGCATAGGTCCAGGCAGTGTTTTGTTCTGTTGTACATAGGGTCGCTATGAGTCAGTATTGACTGGATGTCACCTAACAACAACAACATAGCCTTTTATCTTCATCAGTAAATATTTTAAGTCCTCTTCCATTCCAGCAGGTAAGGTTGTGTCATCTGCTTATCATAGATTGTTAATGATTCTTCCTTTAATCCTGAAGCCAGGCTCTTCTTCATATAATACAGATTCTCAGAATATCTGCTCAGTATATAGACTGTATAAGTATGGTGAAAGGATACAACCCTGCTACATGCCTTTCCTGTTTTTAAACCATTTGATGTCCCCTTGTTCTGTTTGCAAGATTACCTTTCAGTCTATATACAGGTTCCTCTGAGCAACATTAAGTGTTCTTAGATACCCATTATTTGCAATATTATTCATAGTTTGTCATGATCTACCCAGTCAAAAGCTTTTGCATTGTTAATAAATCACAAGGAAGTATGTTTCTGATATTCTCTGCTTTCATCTAAGTTCTATCTGATGCCAGCAATTATATTCCTAGTTCTATGGCGTCTTCTGAATCTGAGTTGAGTTTTTGGAAGTTCCTTGTTGACGTACTGTTTTTGAATTTTACTTGTATATGATATTAATGATGTTTCTTGATGATTTATGCATTTATTTTTTTCCAATTGGTTGGCCAGGTAGCCATCTTACAAATTTCTTGGTATAGATGAGTGAGTGCTTCCAGTGCCACATTGATTTGTTCAAGGATTTCAATTTGTGTTCCATCAATTCCTGGAGTCTTGTTCTTTTCCAATGCCTTCAGTGCACCTTGGACTTCTTTTGTCAATATCATTGGCTCTTGATCATATACCTACCTCATGAAATGCTTGAACATTGACCATTTATTTCTTTTTGGTACAGTGACTCTGTATATTCCTTCCATCTTCTTTTGATGCTTTCTGCATCATTAAATATTTTGTCCATAGAATCCTTCAATATTGCAAGGCAAGGCTTGAAAATTTTGGTTCAGTTATCTCATTGAGAAAAGCTGAGTATGTTTTTTCCTTTTTGTTTTTAACACCAGATCTTTGCACATTTCATTATAATATTTGGTTTGTCTTCTCCAGCTTCCCTCTGAAAACTTCTATTCAGCTCTTTTAACTCCTTATTTTTTCCATTTACTTTAACATCTCTATGCAGGAGAGCAAGTTTCAGAGTCTCTTTTGACATCCATTTTAGTCTTTTTTTTTCTTTCTTGTCTTAATAACCTTTTGATTTCTTCCTGTATGATGTTCTTGATGTCATCCTACAATTCTTCTGATCTTCAGTATTAGTGTCTAATTCATCAAATCTGTTTTTGAGATGGTCTTAAATTCAGGTGGGATATGTTCATATTTTGGCTGATGTGGACTTGTTTAAATTTTCTTCAGCTTCAGCCTGAACTTGCAAATGAGCAATTGATGTTCTGTTCCACAGTCTGTCTCTGGCTTTGTTTTGGGTGATGATATGGAGTTTTTCCATCAGCTCTTTCCACAGATGTAGTCAATTTGTTTTCTGTGCATTGCATTTGGTGAGGTCCATGCGTATAGTCCCTTTTTGTGTTCTTTAAAAAAGGTATTTGCAATGAATAATTCATTGGTCTAGCAAATTTCTGGTCATGTGATCTCCAGCATAGTTTCTATCACCAAGGCCATATTTTCTACCTGCTGATCTTTCCTCTTT
>NW_006408562.1:14848641-14857995 GCF_000296735.1 Chrysochloris asiatica | reverse complement strand
GTATTCCTTCCATCTTTTCTTGATGCATTCTGCATCATTCAATAATTTGCCCAGTGAATCTTTCAATAACGAAAGTCGAGGCTTGAATTTTTTCTTCAGCTCCTGCAAGGTGAGTGAGATGTTTTAGTGAATTATACAACCCAAAGAAGTAGTGGAGCTGGTGGCATGAAGTAGAAGAAGTCACAGAACTCCTGAGCTTGAGGCTGGTACTCTGAACATATGGATTCACTCTACTGTGTCCCGCCCAGACCTCCCATATGTATCTCTTTGTTTGTTTCCATTCTGTTTATAACAAAGCTTTAGTTAGTTAACTGTTATCTTTGTAGGATACTATGAGTCAATTGTGAAGGTTGTGCAGTATCAGACAGTGTTTGGTGTTGTTGTATATAAGGCCGATATGAGTTCGAACTGACTTGACAGAACCTAACAACAACAACAACAACAGGAGTCCTGGTGTGGCACTGTGGGTTAATGCGCCAGACTGCAAAGTCATTTGAACTGCAAGTTCAGCAGTTCAAGCTCACTAGCTGCTCCTCAGAAACCCTATACAGGGTCGCTATGGGTTAGAACCAACTTGACAGCTCTTAACAACAACAACAACAACATGAGTCATTCCAACAATTCACAAACCCACTAGAGCAGTGGAAGCCATTAGGAGCTTCTGTGTCTGCTTGAAGAGCTGAAGGGAGAGGTCTTTCTACATGTGAATCTGACTTATCTCTGGGTGGTTAGGGTTCTAGAAATGCTGTATGGGAAGCTGCTCTGAGAGATGGTTTCTTTCTGCCTTGTAATCTCTGACTCAATTTGGGGTGAATGGAGTTGAGAGAGTATGCCCCACAAATGATTGGCAACAAGGATGGAGACATAGGAAGATGAGGACTGGACCTGTTTCCATACTTAGGGAACTGGATGCATACTGATCCTCATCATGCATTTAGCAATGAAGTTGGCGGAGCCCACTGTTCGTCTTTCTTAACACACTAGTAAGTGGGTGTCAACACTGCAGCAGAATAAATTCTCCCCTCAAACTCACTTCTTCTTTTTTTGATATAGAAAAACTCTGAAATGTTGTATTTTTATTGAATTTTTGTGCTTATGAACTCCCATGGTTATTACTTCCTCTCCAACTGTGTTTAGCCAGAGATAATGATGAAAACAAAATTTGTCTTGCTTACTTGAAGAGAAGTTTTACACACACACAAACACACACACAGAGAAATTGAAGAAGGAGAGAAATGAAAGATAAAGGCAGGACACTTTCTAGCATTTCTTTAACTTTCATTCTATTGAGAATATTTAAGGAAAACAGTCAACTTTTTTTTTTTCTGAAATGAAGCACATGAAGACTCATCTGACTGCTACATGAATAATATGCACATTTATCAAAGTAATTCAAGAATAAAACTTTGATTTTCTTTTAAATTTGAAAGGACTGTTAATTAAAGTTCTGCTGATACCACCAAACTTATAAACTTATAAATGAAAGCATCAGTCACCTGACATTGTTTTATTTCTAAAGAGTCTGGCTCAATAAAAGAAACAAGGAAATTCAAGGTAAAGGAGATATCAAATAACTTTTTTTAATTATCACTTGATAACTAAGGTCACTTAGCACTTTATTATTTAACTTAAGTCATCACAAATCACATACAAATTTTCATTATTTATTCCAGTGGTTTTCACTAGGGCTTATTAGGAAACTGGCTGTAAGTATTCAGAGGAAAAAAACACAAACAAACAGTATCACACTGATAATAGCATTTTCAGAAATGGCAAAAGCAGTGGATTAACCAAGAGAAGCTATTGTTTTACTGCAAAAACAGCAGGGTGGCCTTGTCTGACTTCCCTGGCTTTACAAGGGAGGACAATGAAACTCAAAATCAGCCTAGGCTGATTCCTAGGAGACAGAGGTCAGACAGGTCTCCTCCCTTCAACCTTCTTTGCCGTTTTCTGATACCAACCATCCCATCTACTTGTACTCTGTGCTTCACAGCTGAGTTCTACAACTTATTGCAATGGCCCTATAGGACTCAAAGAAAATACTGACAATTATGGAGTTTATTAGAGCAACTCAGGATACAGCAAGCAGTTCTCCAGTCAGGAACACCTCTTCTCTGTTGGACTGCAGGCACGCCTCACTCTTGTCTTCAGACTCTCAATCATGCTTGGCCTCTGCCCTGCTTGGGCAAGTGTTACAACATTAGCTGGTCTGAACTGCCTAAAGGTAAGATATTGAATGATACAGAAAGCATACAAACAAGATGGAAAGAGTAGACAGATTCAGGGTACCAAAAGGAAATGGTTGATATTCAATCATTTCAAGAGGTGGTATATAATCAAGAATGGATGGTACTGAAGGAGGAATGGCAAGCTGCACTGAAGCCATTGACAAAAACAATAAACAAAAAAAAAGCTACAGGAATTCATAGTAAATAAATTGAAATCTATCAACCAACTGATGCAGCACTGGAGAGTTTCACTTATCTTGGCCAAGAATTTGGGTGACAGCCACCTGGCCAACCAATTTTAAGAGACCCTATTTGTGCCATTCTAAGAAGAGGTAGTCCAGTGGAATGTAGAATTCATCAAACTATGTAATATCACATGCAAGTACAATTTTATTAGAGATAATTTTAAAATAGTTGCAACTGTACAGTGGTAGAGAACTGGCAGAAAGTCAAGCCCGATTCAGAAGAGGATGTGGCACTAGGGCTATAACTGCTGCCATTAGCTGGATCTTGGTTGAAAGCAGAGAATACCAGAAAGATGTTCACTTGTGCTTTATTGACTATCAAAAGGTTTTTGACTGTGTGGATCATGACAAACTATGGATAAAATTGTGAAAAATGGGTATTCTAGAACACTTAATTATGCTATTGAGGAACCTGTACTTAGGCCAAGAGGTAGTGGATCAAGGGGATACTGAATGGTTTAAAAATCGGGAAAGGTGTGTGCTAGGATTGTATTATTTCACCATATTCATTCAATCTATATGCTGAGCAAATAATCCAAGAAGGTGGATTCTATGAAGAAGAAAGTAGCGTTAGGAATAGAGGAAGACTATCAACAACCTGCAATATGCAGATAATATATATAACCTTGCTCGCTGGAAGCAAAATGACTTAAAATACTTATCAAGATCAAAGTCTACAGCCTTTAGTATGCTTATTCCTCAAAGTAATGATAACACAGATTCTCCTCGTTGTTGTTGTTAAGTGCCGTTGAGTCGATTCCGACCCATAGCAACCCTGTATAGGGTTTCCAAGGAGCAACTGGTGAGCTCTGCTGATCTTGCAGTTCAAACGGCTTTGCAGTCTGGCACATTAACCTACAGCACCACAACAGGACTCCTTGTTGTTGTTGTTAAGTGCCATTGAGTCAGTTCCGACCCATAGCAACCCTGAACAGGGTTTCCAAAGCTGTAAATTTTTACGGGAGCAGAAAGCCTCATCTTTCTCCCACGGAGCAGCTGGTAGTTTCGAACTGCTGACCTTGCGGTTCACAGTCCGATTTGTAACCACTATGCTACCAGAGCTACCTACTCCTTACAGGACCAAAAATAGCATCATGATAAACAGAAAAGAAGACTGAAGTGCTCAAATGTGTCTTCATTTTCCTTATAGCCATAATCAAAACTGATGGAAGCAGCTGTCAAGAAATCAACAACGTGTTGCATTAGACAAATTTCCTGCTAAAGATCTGTTTAAAGTGTTAACAAGCAAAGATATCAGTTTGAGGACTAAGGTAGGCCTGACCCAAACCATGGCATTTTTAGTCACCGCATATGCTTGTGAAAGTTGTACAATGCATAAGGAAGACTAGAGAAGGATTGATGCATTTGAATTTTGGTGTTGGAGAAGAGTACCTTCTTTTTTGATGATCAGAGACCATCTGTTCCTGCTTCTGAGATGGCAACTTTTAAGCCTAGCAGGATGATAAAACTAACTATTCCTGGTGTTAGAGTTCTGTACACCCTATTTGGATGGCCCCACCCAATCATTTCGTGAGAATTAAGAAGACTTTGGCTAGAAAAGCCAGATCAAGTAAATTCCTGGTGCCATATTTATGCACTCAATTTATCAATTATTTCCTATGAAAAGAAGAAATGCTTCCAAGAGGAGAAGTCAATGCACAAAGCTGGTCCCTACAGGAGAAGTACAGAAAGGAAACTTCATAGGTTTGCAGTCAAAGATAAATTAGAATGAGGTGATAGAGACAAGGATTGCACACAGAAAGCCAGATCTCTCGTCTGGAATTAGATTTTTTCCCAGCCTTTACCAAATTAATATTTTTGCCAAAAATAAGGCTTTCAGAAGAGTATGTAAAAGGTGTATTTACCATTTGAGATTACACGTAAGAACAACAGAAAACTGAAATTACATTACTGATGAAGTTTAATATGAATTAGAGCCCAAAAGAAAAGTTTACATGAGAAAATGATTTCTGGATCAGTAATTAAACCAAAAAATATAAGATTATATGAATAGAGGAAAATATCAGAAGAGAGTAACAGACTGGAAAAAAATAAAATAAATGAAAACAATGGACTTCTGAATTAGGAGGAAAGACTCACATTTGCTTCAGCATCTTTTTTTCTTTTGAAAAAGTTCTTTCTTTTGACCTTTGTATTTCTTTTGAATTTCATTTTACATAAACAAGTCAGCAACTTGATTCCTTTTATAGAAATTCATCTTTTTGAACCTCATCTAATGGGGTCAACTTCTTTTATTTCATAAATCAAATAATATTGTGTATAACATGGCTGTTTTATTTCAACAATGTGAAAACTGTAGGTAATTCATGCATTGTGATGAATTTTCTTTCTCCTTTTGCAAGGTATTTGTAAAATAAGATGATTGGATGGCATGATCTCTAAAACAGACTATGGTCTTTAAGGTTACTTCTACCTCTGACATTCTATGACATTTAAAAATAATTCTATTTTCCTTAGAAGATTTTCATGGTAAAGTAGGAATAGTAATACAGCAACATCCTTCTTAATGAGATTACTCAGTGGAAGGTCACTTAAAGTTTAATGGGATTAATTTGGCTGACACATTCAACTGTAAAAAGAATATTATGTTTCTGTGCCAGCCAGCATGGATTTTGATATGAGGAAAAGCTCAAATCCTGCCAATTTCACCCAGGAGTTTGGCCCCTAAGCTAGTACTGTCAGCAAAGCTGTTCGGAAGATGCTGATTACAGAGACGATGAATAGAAAAGGTTCAACCAATTTTCCTTGGCTCCTTTTACCAGCAAATTCTGCAGCTCTTACACTCAATACCTGCCCTGTTCCTGGGACCCTTTTCACAATCTCTATCAAAAGGGTAATCAGACTGAGGAGAATAGGGTCCGTCTACCTTGAATCATTATTGAATGATGCAGAATGCATCAAGAAAAGATGGAAGGAATACACAGAGTCATTGTACCAGAAGGAAATGGTTAATGTTCAACCATTTCAAGAGATACCATATGAACAAGAGCCAATGATACTCAGAGAGGAAGTCCAAAATGCATTGAAAGAAGTGGCAAAGAACAAGGCACCAGGAATTGATGGAATAAGAATTGAGGTCTTTCAGGAAAGTGAGGCAGCACAGGAGGCACTCACTCATCTCTGCCAGGAAATTTGGAAGACAACTGTCTGGCCGACTGATTGGAAGAGATCAATGTTTGTGCCCATTCCAAAGAGAGGTGACCCAACGGAATGCGGAAATCATCGGACAATCTCTTTGATATCTCAAGCAAGCAAAGTTTTGCTCAAGGTAATACAGAAACGGCTACAGTCATACATTGACAGAGAACTTCCAGAGGTTCAAGCTGGATTCAGAAGAGGCCGTGGAACGAGAGATATCATTGCTGATGTCCGATGGATCTTGGCTGAAAGCAGAGAATATCAGAAGGATGTTTACCTGTGCTTTATTGACTACACAAAGGCTTTTGATTGTGTGGATCATGACAAGCTATGGACAACATTGAGAAGTATGAGTATTCCAGAACACTTAATTGTACTTCTAAGAAATCTGTACCTAGACCAAGAAGCAGTTGTTCGAACAGAACATGGGAACACTGAAAGTTTTAAAATTGGGAAAGGTGTGAGACAGGGTTGTATTCTTTCACCATACTTGTTCAACCTGTATGCTGAGCAAATAATACGAGAAGCTGGGTTCTATGAAGAAAAACGTGGCATCAGGATTGGAGGAAGACTCATTAACAACCTGCGATATGCAGATGATACAACCTTCTTACTGAAAGTGAAGAGGACTTGAAATATTTACTTATGAAGATTAAAGAGCACAGCCTTCGATATGGATTGCATCTCAATGTCAAGAAAACAAAAATCCTCACCACTGGACCAATAAACAACATTCTTATCAATGGAGAAAGGATTGAAGTTGTCAAGGACTTCATTCTTCTTGGATCAACTATCAACACTCGCGGAAGTAGCAGTCAAGAGATCAGACGACGTATTGCACTGGGCAAATCTGCTGCACAGGAACTTTTTAAAGTATTGAAGAGCAGAGATGTCAGCTTGAGGACTAGGGTGCGCCTGACCCAGGCCATTGTGTTTTCAATAGCCTCATATGGATGCGAAAGCTGGACAGTGAATAAGGAGGATTGTAGAAGAATTGATGCCTTTGAGTTGTGGTGTTGGAGGAGAATACTGAGGGTGCCATGGACTTCCAAAAGAACCAATAGATCTGTTTTGGAAGAAGTGCAGCCAGAGTGCTCCTTGGAGGCCAGGATGGCTAAGCTTCGTCTCTCCTACTTTGGACATGTAGTCCGGAGGAAACAATCGTTGGAGAAGGATGTCATGCTGGGTAGGGTGGAGGGTCAGAGAAAAAGAGGAAGACCTCCAACGAGATGGATCGGCCAGGTGGCATCATTGATGGACTCGGGGGTGGCAGCGGTGGTGAGGTTGGCCCAGGATCGAACATTGTTTCGTTCTGCTGTGCATGGAGTCGCTATGAGTCGGTTCCGACTCGATGGCACCTGACAACAACAACAACAACCTTGAGTGGTGTAATGGGTTAAGGTGCTTGGTTGACAACTGAAAAGTTAGAGGCTCAAATTCCCCCCCAAAGTACCTAGGAACAAATGTCTGTTGATTTACTTCTGGGAAACCAACCACGAAAACCCTCCAGAAGGCAGCTCTATTCTGACACTCATGTGATTGTTTTGAGTCAAAATCGAATTATGGTAACTGATTTTACCCCAGGCTTTAGCAGAAGATGAACTCCATACAAAGAGGGTGAAATTCAGAGGACAAGATCAAAACCTTCCATCATGAAAGCAGCCTTGGTAGCCTCTTACTCCCCCTTTCCCTTTTGGATCCTTCCTTTTCTATATCTCCACACACAGGCAGGATATTTTTCCTGTTGGTGACTCTCAATAGCAGCTGCTCTTTAATGTTTCTCCAATGACAGCAGGAACTTTTCTTTTAAGACCCCAGCTGCTTTTAATTTTTTGCATTTACACTTCTTCCTAGAGATAGGGATATAGCCTTATGCACTGAGGTTATGGAAGCTACAAATAGGGCCAACATGGCAGACATTTACCCAAGATTCAGAACAGGCTTTTTCTTTATATTAGAAGAAGAATAGTCAATTAGCTAAGCTCATTTTGTTTTTATCCTTTCTCTAAAGCTGTGGGTGGAGAACATACCGGAACAGATCAGCTATTGATCTATGAAACAAATTTCTCTAGCCATCATGGTTTTAAACATTGCACTTAATTGATTTGAGTAGACTTTGCCTTGGAGTAGATGCACAGCTATGACATCAAGTTATCTATTGCTTCAGTAACTAGTCCTGGAGTACATTATGTGTACAGTTTAAGATTTTATGCTTTAGATTCAAATTGACTTGATTTCAATCTAGGCGCCATCTCTACTATATACATATGTGCTACCCAAGTAAGTGACCTAATTTTTCTATACCTTAGTCTCACTGCTTCTAAAAGTTGGATAATAATAATAATAATAATAATAATAATAATAATGACCTCAAAGAATTGTGGTGAAGTTTAAATGAAATAACTTAAGTTCTCAACAAAATATGTCTCTATGTTTCTTATCCCTGATCCTAGGTTCCTTTGCCCCAAGTTAAGTATTTTAATACTTGAATTAGAGTGGAAGAAGGAGGAAAGGAAAGAAAGGGCTAGCTTGAAGACACTTTGCAATGAAAATATAGTCAATACTAGGCAAATCCTTTTATTTAGGTTTGGGAGAGTCAAAAACAATGGAGATCCAAGGGAATGGAAAGGTAGGAGGAGCTGTTTTGGGAAAGAAGATGTGGTATTTCATTATGTAGACACTGAAGGAGAGGTGTCCTAGTGGCGCAGTGGCTAAGCACTGCAATAAAAAGCCGGGAGTTTGAACCCACCAGTCAGTGACTCCATGGGAAAAGATGTGGCAGACTGCTTCCGTAAGGACTGCATCCTTGGACACCATATGGCAGTTCTACAGAGTTGTCCTGAGTTGTAATTGGCTTGAAGGCAAAAGGATTGGTTTTATGATTTTAGACATTGAGTACAATGAAAGGCTCTGAAATTCTAATTTTCATTATGTTATTCAAAATTTATTAAGGTCCACACAATCAAATGCCTTTGAATAGTCAATAAAATACAGGTATTTTCTTCTTTCAACCAAGATCTATCTGACATCAGTAATGATATCCCTAATTCCACATCCTCTTCTAAATCCAGCTTCAATTCCTGGAGGAAATCATGCCCGGTGAAGCACAGGCTCAGCGCATAAAGGAGACGACACTCAATGAGATGGATCAACACAATGATGACAACAATGAGCTCAAACATACACACTAATATGAGTATCACACAAGACCAAGCAATGCTTTATTTTGTTATACATGCAATCCCCAAGGAGCTCTGTAGTGTAAGGTTGCGAGTCGGGCTGCTAACCTCACGGTCAGTAGTTCGAAACTACCAGCAGTTCCATAGGAGAAAGATGAGGTTTTCTGCTCCTGTAGAGATTTACAGCCTCAGAAACCCTATACAGCGTCACTATGAGTCAAAACTGACCCTAAGGCACATAACCACCACTGCCACATGCAATCCCTATGAGGCTATGAGTCGGAAGCAACTCAGTGGCACCTGATAACAACAGACCAGCCATTGGTGACACATCCAGTTTAAACATCCAGCAGCAAAATACAAGAACTGAGAAAATTATTTTGTTGTCTAAAAGTATTTTTTTTTCCTCAACTGAACGCAATATAACTTTGATGACTTCATTTTGGACACTTTTGCTCTAGATTTTTAATGGTACCTAATTTTCTTGTTCTTTCCACCAGTGTTTGATGGAGTTTTAACTTAATTTTAAATTATGCTATTCTT
>NW_006408562.1:14822706-14848231 GCF_000296735.1 Chrysochloris asiatica | reverse complement strand
ATATGCTATTGGTAGGTTCTGTTGAATCAGCACCGAATCATAGCGACTCTGCACAACAGAACAAAACACCGTCTGAGCCCGCATCAACCTCACTGTTGTTGCTAAGCCTGAATCTATTGCTGCTGCCACTGTACTAATCTATCTTGTTGGGGATCTTCCTCTTTTTCTCCAACCCTCCACTTTACCAAACATAATATCCTTCTTCAGGACCTGGTCCCTCCTGAAAATACGACAAAGTATGAGAGACAAAGTCTGGCCATCCTGGCTTCCAAGGAGCATTCTGGCTGTAATTCTTCTAATACAGATTGGTTTGTTCTTTTGGCAGTCCATGGTACTTTTAATATTCTTCTCTGACACCATAACTTAAATGCATCGGTTCTTCTAAGGTCTTCTGTATTCACTGTTCAATTTTCACATGCATATAAGGTTGTTGGATGGCTTGGATCAGGTGCACCTTAGTCCTCAACTGACAACTTTGTTCTTGAACTCTTTAAAGAGGTATTGTACAGCAGACTTGCCTAACGCAATATGTCATTTGATTTCTTGACTGCTGCTTCCATGGGTGTTGATGGTTGATCTGAGCAAAGTGAAGTCTTTGACAACTTCAATCTTTTCTGTATTTTTGTAAATGTTGTTTATTGGTCCATGGGTAGGACTTTTGTTTTATTTATATTGAGATGCAACCCATATCAAAGGCTGTGCTCTTTGATCCTCATCAGTAAGTATTTTAAGTCCTCTTGACTTTTAGCAAGCAAGGTTGCATCATCAGTTTATCACAAGTTGTTAATGAATCTTCCTCCAAACGTGATGCCACATTTTTCTTCATTTAATCCAGCTTCTCTGTTATTTGCCTGCATACAGATTAAATACGTATAGTGAAAGAATACAGCCCTGACATACACTTTTCTAATTTTAAACCATTAATTTTTCCCTTGTTCTTTTCAAATAACGGTCTATGTGCAGATTCCTTATGAGTACAATTTAGTGTTCTGGATTACTCATTCTCTGCAGTGTTGTCCATAGCTTGTCATGAGCCACACAATTGAAAGCCTTTGTGGAGTCAATAAAGCACATAAACTTCTTTCTGGTATTCTCTGCTTTCAGCCAAGATCCATCTGGCATTAGCAGTGATATTCCTCATTCCACATCCTATTCTGAATCCAGCTTGACCCTCTGGAAATTCTGTCAATGTATGGCTGCAGCCATTTTTGTATTATCTTTATATTCTGTTGGCATGTGATGTTAATGATATTGTCCAATGATTCCCTCATTCTGTTGGGCCCCTCTCTTTGGGATGGGCACAAATATGGATCTTTTCCAGTCAGTTGGTCAGGTAGTTGTCTTCCAAATTTCTTGGCAGAGATGAGTGAGTGCCTCCAGTGCTGCATCAGTTTGTTGAAAGATTTCAATTTGTATTCCATCAATTTCAGGTGCCTTGTTCTTTGTCAATTCCTTCAATGCACCTTGAATTCTTCCTTCAGTACGATTGGCTCTTGATCATATGCTAACTCTTGAAATGCTTGAACATCGACCATTTCTTTTTGGAACAGTGACTGTATTCTTTCCATCTTCTTTTGATGCTTTTTGCACCATTCAACATATTGCTCACAGAATCCTTCAATATTTCAAGTTGAGGTTTGATTTTTTTCTTCAGTTCTCTCACCTTAAGAAATGCTGAGTGTATTCTTTCCTTTTGGTTTTCTAACTCCAGGTCTTTGCACATTTTGTTATAATATTTGATTTTGTCTTCTCGAGTTGACCTTTGAAACTTTCTGTTCAACTCTTGTACCTCCTCATTTCTTCCATTTGCTTTAGCATCTCTATGTTGCAGAAGAAGTTTCAGAGTCTCTTCTGACATCCATTTTGGTCTTTGCCTTCTTTCTTGTCTTCTTAATGATGTTTGTTTTTTTCCTGTATGATGTTCTTGATGTCATATCACAACTATTCTGGTCTTCAGTCTTTAGTGTCTAAAGCATCAAGTTTGTTTTTCAGATGATCTCTAAATTCATCAGTTTTCAAGATCATATTTTGGCTCTTGTGTACTTGTTTTAATTTTCTTTAGTTTCAGCCTGAACTTGCATATGGACAATCGATGATCATTTCCACAGTGTGCCCCTGGCTTTCCCCCCCACATCTCTTTTCACAGATATAGCCAATTTGATTTCTGTGTATTCTATCTGGTGAGATCCATGTATATTTTTTGTTGTTAGTTGCCATTGAGTTGGTACCGACTCATAGCAACCCTATGCCCAACAGAATGAAACATTGCCTGGTCCTAGGCCAACCTCACAATTGTTGCCACACTTGAGCCCATTAATGCTGCCACTTTGCCAATCCATCTCACTGGAGGTCTTCCTCTTTTTTTCTGACCCTCCACCTTACCAAACATGATATCCTTCTCCAGCGACTGGTCCCTCCTGACAATATGTCTGAAGTATGAGAGATGAAGTTTGGCCATCTTGGCCTCCAATGAGCACTCTGGCTGTACTTCTTCTAACACAGTCCATGTGTGTAGTTGTCTTTTATGTTCTTTAAAAAGGTATTTTCTATGAGCAAGTCATTGGTCTTGCAAAATCCTATCATGCAACCTCTGGCATTATTTCTGTTACCAAGGCCATATTTTCCGCCTATTCATCCTCCTTTTTTGTTTCCAACCTTTGCATTCTAATTGCCAATAATTATCAATACATCTTGATTTCATGTTTGATCAACTTCAGATTGAAGGAGTTGATAGAATTCTTCAATTTCATCATCACTGGCTTTAGTGGTTGTTTTGTAAATTTGAATAATAGTGGTATTAACTGTTCTTCCTTGTATACATATGTATCCTATCACAGACAGGTTATGTTGTTATATGTTGTCACTATGTGCCATTGAATTGGTTCCTACTCATCTCCACCTTGTATAGACTTTACAAGGTGCAGCTGGTGAGTTTGAACCATTGACCTGTTGGTTCAAAGAACCTCATGGTCCAGTACTTATCCTATACACCACACCAAGACTCCTTACATATATAAAATTTTGGGGAAAGTGAGAATAGATAAAGTTTATTATTTTTCCTAAGCATTTCCTCTTATAAAAACATAATTTAATCTTTGTTTTTTATTTAAATGTCAGCATATAATTACATTAACTACATTTTCTGGAGTCTAGGAATACCAGCTGAACATGAGTGTGTTTATTTCAGCTGCTTCATTGATTAGCAATTCAAGAATCTCTCAGAATGGAGGCACATAATAAAATGTCTACCTTTTAAAAGAGAAATCTGACACTAATCCTGTTAGGATAGAAACATGATACATTTAATTAACCCTAAACATGGTTTCCTACAAAAGAGAGATACATATTTAAGTAGAATGAATGAAAGTGTCTTAGTATGGGTTCTCTAGAAAAGTAAAACTTGTGAAACTTATATATGTAGATATAAAAATAAAGTTTGATCAAGCAAATGTCTCACAGAGTTGTAGAGGTGGACAAGTCCCAATTCTGTTGGTCAGATATTAGGCTACAGGTTTGACTCATATAGCTTCAGGGCTGATGAACCCAAATGGGCAGGTCTGATGACTGGCAGGCAGGTTGAGCAGGTAAGATGGCTGACTGCTGACAACTTACAGCATTAGCAGACAATAGAGTAAGTCGCTGGCTCAAGTCCAAAGAACCAGAGATTGGATATGACCCAGATGAAGACTCCAGATCCAGCAGAAAAGAAGGAAGATTTGCCCAAGTGTCCAATCTATTGGATGCAGGCCACAGTCTTGAGGATGCTTCTTTTCAACTGATTGCTGCTTATAGTAGACAACATCAGAGGGAGTTACTGCATCTTAGCTGTCAAACCACTGAGAATTCTCCCATAGTCAAGTTGATATAAAACCTTAACTATCACAAGTAAATGCTGACAGAGATTGTATCAAAACAAGTGAAATATCCATTATTATTAAATTGATTTCAATTCATAGTGACTCTACACAAAACAGTAGACCTGCCCCATAGGGTTTCCAAAGTTATAATCTTTTTTTAGTTTTTCCAAGGTTGCAATCTTTATGGGAGCAGATTACTGTATCTTTCTTCATGGAGCACTGCTATGGAATTAAAGTACCAACCTTTCGGTTAGCAGCCAAGTACTCAACCACAGTGCCACCAGGACCAACCACACACCAAACCCATTGCCATTGTGTCAATTCTACTCACAGCAACCCTGTGTAAGGTTTCCTGTTTTTATGGGAACAAAAATCCTCATCTTTCTCCTGAGGAATGACTGGTAGATTTGAACTGCCAACCTTGTTGTTTGCAGTCCAGTGCTCATCTTATGCTGCCACCAGAAATTGTATATGCAACAACAACAACAACAACACCAACAAGAAAAGAATAATCACATTATATCCAAATAGCAGTTTCAAGCCATGAAAATTTGATGACCTATTAAGAATCCAATCCTCATAGCATTTAGATGAAACATGAAGAATTTAGTATATCCCCAAATATTTAGATCAGTGTTATTCTTTAAATTGTCAAACTTCCTTCAGCAACTCTAGTACTGTAGTTTTCTTTTACCTGAAAACTTATTTTGGCCTTCGTTTTTAAAATTTCAGTGTTTTTTTGAAGAAGGCTGAGTCATCATTTGATTGCTTGTTCATATGAGTGCAATGTGTAATATTTTCTCTGCTTGCTTCTAAGAGTTTATCTTTAGTTCCACCAGTTTTCTTTGTGTTACTACTATTCAGTGTTCACTGTAAAGCTATGTCTATGACTAAACTTAGGAAACTATTGACCGTTATTTCTTTAAATATATGTTTTCTACTCCATCATTCCTCTTCTCTCCTTATGGAACTCCAATTACATGTATGTAACATCCTCTTTGTAATATCCCCACAGGTCTCTGAAACTGTTAAAACCTTATTTCTTACTCCTCTTCAGATTAAATTAATTATACTATTCTATTTTCAAGCTGATTGACTTTTCCTCTGTTACACCCACAATGGATTAATCGCTTCCAGTAATGTTTTATTTCAGATATGCATTTTTCCCTTACAGAAATTATAATTGGTTTATTTTTAATAGTTTTTATTTGATTTTTTCTGAAACATTCTAATTTTCACACAATGGGATATATTTTTCTTTAAGCCTTTGGATATATATACAATTGTAATGTTTTTGTTTTTAAGTGCTGTAGAGTCGGTTCCGACCTATAGCGACCCTGTATAGGGTTTCAGAGGAGCAGCTAGTGAGCTTGAATTGCCAACTTTGCAGTTCATAGGGCTTTTGCAGTCTAGTGCATTAACCCACAGTGCCACACCAGGAATCCAATGTTGTTGTTGTTGTTGTTGTTGTTAGGTGCTATTAAGTTGGTACTGACCCATAGTGACCTTATGCACAGCAGAACAAAACACTGCCCGTTCCTGGGTCAACTTCACTACTGTTGCCACGCTTGAGTACATTGATGCTACCACTTCTTCAATCCATCTCATTGGGGGTCTTCGTCTTTTTCCTTACCAAACATGATATCCTTCTCCAGCGACTGCTCCCTTCTGACAATATCTCCAAAGTATGAGAGATAAAGTTTGGCCATCTTGGCCTCCAAGGAGTACTCTGGTTGCACTTCTTCCAAAATGGATCTATTGGTTCTTTTGGAAGCCCAGGGCACTTTCAATATTCTCCTCCAACACCATAACTCAAAAGCATCAATTCTTCTATGGTCTTCCTTATTCACTGTCCAGCTTTCATATGCATTGAGGTTATTGAAAATACTATGGCTTGGGTCTGGTGCACCTCAGTTCTTAAGCTGACATCTTTGCTCTTCAACACTTTAAAAAGGTCTTGTGCAGCAGATTTGCCTAATGCAATACATCATTTGATTTCTTGACTGCTGCTTCCGTGAGTGTTGATAGTTGATCCAAGAAAAATGAAGTCCTTGACAACTTCAATTTTTTCTCTGTTGATAAGATTGTTGTTTTTGCCCAGTTTTCTTTACATTGAGGTGTAATCCATACTGAAGGCTGTGGTCTTTGATCTTCATCAGTAAATGTTTCAAGTCCTCTTCACTTCCAGAGGTTCAAGCCAGATTCAGAAGAGGATGTGGAATGAGGGCTATCATTGCTGATGTCCGATGGATCTTGGCTGAAAGCAGAGAATATCAGAAAGATGTTAATCTGTGCAATTGAAGCAGAATGATGTTGCATTCTTTTCAAAAAGAACATATCCAGATCTGTCATGAGGTACAACACTGTCTGTGATAGGACACTATCCATATGTCTACAGGGAAGAACAGTTAATACCACTATCATTCAAATTTCAGCACCAACCACTAAAGCCAGTGAGGGTGAAATAGAAGAATTCTATCAACTTATTCAATCTGAAATTGATGAAACATGCACTCAAGATGTATTGATCATCACTGGTGATTGGAATGTGAAGGTTTGGAGCTAAAAGGAATCATCAGTAGATGGAAAATATGGCCTTGGTGATAGAAATGATGCTGGAGATTGCATGAGAGGATTCTGCAAAATCAATGATTTTTCATTTCAAATACCTTCTTTAGACAGCACAAGAGATGATTATACACATGGACCTCACCAGATAGAATATACAGAAATCAAACTGACTATATCTGCAGAAAGAGATGATGGAAAAGCTCCATATCATCAGTCAAAAGAAGGCCAGAGGCAGATTGTTGAACAGACCATCAATTGCTCCTATGCAAATTCAAACTGAATCTGAAGAAAATGAAAAAAGGTCCAGGAGAGCCAAAATATGACTTTGAATATATCCCACCTGAATTTAGAGATCATCAAAATAATAGATTTGATACACAAAACACTAAAGATCGAAGACCAGAAGAGTTGTGGGATGACATCAAGAACATCATACAGAAAGAAAGCAAAAAGTCATTAAGATGCCAAGACAGAAGGGAAGGATCAAAATGGATGCCAGAAGAGACTCTGAAACTTGCTCTCCAGCATATAGATACTAAAGCAAATAGAAGAAGTGAGGAGGTACAAGAGCTGAACAGATGATTTCAAAGGTCAGCTCGAGAAGACAACGTCAAATATTACGATGAAATATGCAAAGATCTGGAGTCAGAAAACCAAAAAGGAAGAACACACTCAGCATTTCTCAAGCTGGGGGAACTGAAGAAAAAATTCAAGCCTCAACTTTCATTATTGAAGGATTCTTTGGGCAAATTATTGAATGATGCAGAAAGCATCAAAAGAAGATGGAAGGAATACAGAGTCACTGTACCAAAAGGAAATGGTTGATGTTCAACCATTTCAAGAGGTAGCATATAATCAAGAGCCAGTGATACTGAAGGAAGAAGTCCAAGGTGCATTGAAGGAATTGGCAAAGAACAAAGCACCAGGAATTGATGGAATAAAAATTGAAATCTCTCAAGAAAGTGAGGCTGCACAAGAGGCCCTTACTCATCTATGCCAAGAAATCTGGAAGACAACTATCTGGCTGGCCGATTGGAAGAGATCCGTATTTGTGCCCATTCCAAAGAGAGATGACCCAATGGAATAAGAAATCATCAGACAATCTCTTTGACATCTCATGTGAGTAAACTTTTACTAAAGGTAACATAGACACGGCTGCAAGCATACATTGACAGAGAACTTCCAGAAGTTCAAGCTGGATTCAGAAAAGGTCATGGAATGAGGGATATCATTGCTGATGTCCGATGGATTTTGGCTGAAAGCAGAGAATATCAGAAAGATGTTTACCTGTGCCTTATTGACTATGCAAAGGCTTATCAATTGTGTGGATCATGACAAGTTATGGAAACATTGAGAAGCATGAGTATTCCTGAACACTTAATTGAGCT
This sequence comes from Chrysochloris asiatica, assembly GCF_000296735.1. Taxonomy (NCBI): domain Eukaryota; kingdom Metazoa; phylum Chordata; class Mammalia; order Afrosoricida; family Chrysochloridae; genus Chrysochloris; species Chrysochloris asiatica. The sequence goes on along the minus strand of NW_006408562.1, from coordinate 14,840,415 downwards.
AATGAGGAATTTGTACATGGACCAAGAGGCAGTTATGTTTGAACAGAATATGAGAACATTGAATGGTTTTAAATTAGGAAAAGTGTGGACAGGGTTGTATTCTTTCACCATACTTATTCAACCTATATGCTGAGTACATAATCCGAGAAGCTGGGTTATATGAAGATAATGTGGCATCAAGATTAGAAGAAGACTCATTAACAACCTGTGATGTACAGATGATACAAACTTGCTTGCTGAAACTGAAGACTTAAAACATTTACAGATGAAGATCAAAGAGTACAGCATTCAGTATGGACTGCATCTCAATGTAAAGAAAACAAAAATCTTAACCATTGAACCAATAAACAACATTTTTATTAACAGAGAAAAGATTGAAGTTGTCAAGAACTTCATTCTTCTTGGCTCAACTATCAACACTCACAAAAGCAGCAGTCAAGAAATCAAACGACATATTGCATTAGGCAAATCTGCTGCACAAGACCTTTTGAAAGTGTTGAAGAGCCAAGATGTCAGCTTAAGGACTAAGATACACTTGAGCCAAACCATGGTATTTTCAGTCACCTCATATGTATGCCAAAGCTGGACAGCGAATAAGGAAGACAGCAGAAGAATTGATGCCTTTGAGTTATGGTGTTGGAGGATACTGAAAGTGCCATGGGCTGCCTAAAGAACCAACAGATGAAGAAGCGCAGCCAGAGTGCTTCTGGGAGGCCAGGATGGCCAAACTTCGTCTCTCATATTTCGGACATATTGTCAGTGCTGGAGCTGTTCTGCTTCTGCCGTTTGACACAGTCCCGGCAAGAGGAGAAAACATCATGCACAGCACGATTCTCTGGAGGGGCATCCTCTATCTCCCTTTTAGGATGAATGTGATTCACTTGTGAGAATATTGTACTGCCATATTCACAGCTTTTACTGTGAGTTCTGCAGAGTTTAGGAAGAAACCAGTCTTGCAACAATTGTTTCAGCTTCATTGGATTAGATTCAAAGGGAATTGTATGAGTTACTCCCTCTCACAAGAAACCTGAGTACAAAGCAGCTGCATTTATGAGATCACAAAAGCAGATAAAAACTAGAGAGAAGCTGACCCACCCCTATAGACCTCGCCTAAATCAATTACCAGCCAGAATTCACAAAACCCCCTCTACTACATACAGGCACCTACGTAATTGGGCAGAGAATGGCGAACATAAGAAAGGTGGTCAAAACTTAATTATTTACCTTTTCCTGCAGCAATTAACCAGGTTGGGCCTTTTAACATGCCTCACAGCCCCTAAAGAAAGAAACATAAGAACACTGTGGTTAAGCAATCTAATGAATACTTTAGAAAAAAAAAATAATTAAGTAGATGTTAGTGATGTTTTTACTATAGAAAATAATAGTACTTTATGAAGAAGATTGATAATTAGCTAGCAGAAACAATAAAGTAGTGTAGGCATTGGTGATGAATAGAAACTTATATTAGTAAGAGGATGTAATCAGGAGTCTGGGAAGTAGAAATGATTTGTGTAAGGTTTAACTTGATCTTTAGTGGGAATAAGAAGAAACAATTTATCACTTATGTAGGAGAGGAGATGATGTCAGAAGAAAAATGCTTAATGGTTAGAAAATGAACAGGGCATGGAAAGGTCAGGTGGGACATCATAGAAATACTTTTGTTAAGGCTCTATAATCACAGGGTGAAAGAATGTTATGATTAAAAATGTGCAATAATTCAAGGGAAAAATCAAGGTATCAAATCATTATGCACTGTGTAATTTTAAGTATAAATAAAGACTTGCTGAACCAGGGCATGATGAGAGCTCCATCAGCCAACTAAGCGGAGACTCTTCCATTACTTTCACTTCCACCGATTCCACGTCTCCTCTCGAGTCCCGCGACCCAGCGAGAGCTTGACTCGCTCAGTCAGGAGGGACCAGTTGCTGGAGAAGGATATCATGTTTGGTAAGGTGGAGGGTCAGAGAAAAAGAGGAAGATCCCAGCAAGATCTATTGGCAAAGTGGCAGCATCAACGGGCTAAGCGTGGCAACAATAGTGAAGACAGCCCAGGATCAGGCAGTGTTTCGTTCTGTTATGCATAAGGTCGCTATGAGGCGGTACTGACTCGATGGCACCTAACCCCAACAACAACAATAAAGAAATGTCTTTTCTCACACCTAACTACTAGCTAATACCCACTTTTATATTGTCACTTTTACTGTTGTTAAGTGATGACAGGTTTTGCTACCCTAGGACTCCATTAGTCCAAATGAAACATGATCATTCTATTTAATTTGCATTCCTTCTTGTAAATTAGTTGAACATTTTTATGGGAATTTAATTCAGTGCATTTCTTGTGCATATTCTTTGCCCGTTTTTTTCTTTGTTTATTCATTTAGATAGTTTTTCTTTTCCTTATTGATTACAATAACGCCTTATATTTCATGTGTATTAATTTTTTGCCTCAGTTTTCAAATATTTTCTTTCAACTTTATTCATTTCTTTTTAATTTATAGTAAGTTTTATGGTTCAAAAGTTTTACATTTTTATGTAGCAAAAAATATCCAGTCTTTTGCTGTAAACATTTCATGTAGGAAGGCCTATCCCATCGTAGTGCTTATAATGTAGCCTTTTTACTTTGTAATTTTTATATTACTAATTCAGTTATTTAATATGTGGCACTGTGGGTTAATGCACTGGACTGCATAGTTGGTTTGAACTGCAAGGTCGGTGGTTCAAGCTCACCAGCCACTCCTCGGAAAACCCTATACAGGGTCGCTATGGGGCAGAACCAACTCTAAGCCACTTAACAACAACAACAAAATATATATGTATGTACTTTGTGAGGTAAGACTTCGCTTTTATTTTGTTTTTTCATTTTATAGAATTCTAATGATCTCCATATCATCTGGTCAAATTTCAGATTTTTTTTCCTCTTTATTACAATCTAAAATGTTTTCTTGTAATCCCAGACATAACATAGGTAGCCAAAATTTACATAATATCCTAAAAATATATCCACCAACCCAGATCCTCTTCATACAACCAATTTCAGGGTAGTTTCAGTCTCAATATAACTGTTAAAGAAATTCAACCAAGTTAACAGACTGATTTATTTATTTATTTATTTATTTATTTATTTATTTATTTATTTTAATCAGTGTTCCTCTAAGGAATGTAAAAGGATCAACAATTTCTGTGGCATGGAATTCACAATGTCCAATATACACATTTAAGGAACTCTGGTAGAGTAGTGGTTATGAATTGGGCTGCAAATCTCAAGGTCAGCAGTTGTAAACTACCAGCTATTCCACAGGAGAAAGATGAGGCTTTCTGCTCCCGTATATATTTACAGCCTTGGAAACCCTGTACAGGGTCGCTATGAGTTGGAACCGACTCCACGACACATAACCACCACCAACCAATATACACAATAATTCAATATGCAAATAAAAAGGAAAGCATCGTCCATTCTCAAGAATACAGGCAATCAGCAGAGACTAATCCTGAAATTATCACTATGTTACAATCCTTATTGTTAAATGCCATCAAGTCAGTTCTGATCCATTTCTGAGGAGCGACTGTTGAGCTTGAACTGTAGACCTTGCAGTTCAAATCGACTTTGCAATCCTACACATTAGCCCACAGTGCCACACCAGGACCCCATATTGCAATTGTTGTTGTTAGGTGCCATTGAGTCGGTATCGACCCATAATGTCTCTATGCACAACTGCCGGACCTGGACCAACTTCACAATTGTTGCCACCCTTGAGTCCATTGATACTGCCACTTTGTCAGACCATCTTGTTGGGGATCTTCATCTTTTTCTCTGAACTGCCACCTTACCAAACATGATATCCTTCTCCAGCAAGTGGTTCCTCCAAAGTATGATAGACAAGTATGGCCATCCTGGCCTCCAAGGAGAACTCTGGCTGCATTTCTGCCAACATAGATCTGCTGGTTCTTTTGGCAGCCCATGGCACTTTCAATGTTCTCCTCCAATACCATAACTTAAAAGCATCAATTCTTCTATGGTCTTCCTTATTCACTGTCCAGCTTTTGCATGCATATAAGGTTATTGAAAATACCATGGCTTGTGTCTGGCGCACCTCAGTCCTCAAGCTGACATCTTGGCTCTTCAACACTTTAAAAAGGTCTTGTGCAGCAGATTTGCCTAATACAATACATCATATGATTTCTTGACTGCTGCATCCATGTGTGTTGATAGTTGATCCAAGAAGAATGGAGTTCTTGACAACTTTAATATTTTATCCATTGATAAGAATGTTGTTTATTGGTCCAGTGGTGAGGATTTTTTGTTTTCTTTACATTGAGATGTAATCCATACCAAAGTCTGTGGTCTTTATCAGTAAATATTTTAATTCTTCTTCACTTACAGCAAGCAAGGTTGTATCATCTGCATATTGCAGGTTGTTAATGAGTCTTCTTCCAATCCTGTTGCCACATTTTCTTCATATAACCCAGCTTCTTGAATTATTTGTTCAGCATACAGGTTGAATAAGTATGGTGAAAGAATACAACCATGTCACACACCTTTCTTAATTTTAAACCATTCAGTGTTCCCATGTTCTATTCAAACAACTGCCTCTTGGTCCATGTACAGATTCCTCATTAGCACAATTAAAGTGTTCAGGAATGCTCATACTTCACAATGTTGTCCATAGCTTGTCATGATCCACACAATCGAAAGCCTTTGCATAGTAGGTAAAGCACAGGTAAGCATCTTTCTGATATTCTCTGCTTTCAGCCAAAATCCATCAGACACCAGCAATGATATCCCTCGTTCCACAGCCTCTTTTGAATCCAGCTTGAACCTCTGGAAGTTCTCTGTCAATATATGCTTGCAGCTCCCCCACCTTGAGAAATGCTGAGCGTGTTCTTCCTTTTTGGTTTTCTAACTCCAGATCTTTGCTCATTTTCTTGTCATATTTGGCTTTATCTTCTCGAGCTGATCTTTGAAATGATCTGTTCAGCTCTTGTACCTCCTCATTTCTTCCATTTGCTTTAGCTTCTCTACGCTGGAGAGCAAGTTTCAGTGTTTCATCTGATATCCATTTTGACCTTCTCCTTCTTTCTTGTCTTTTTAATGACTTTTTGCTTTCTTTCTGTATGATGTTCTTGATGTCATCCCACAACTCTTCTTTCTGGCCTTCTATATTTAGTGTTTAATATATCAGATCTGTTGTTCAGATGATCTCTAAATTCAGGTGGAATATATTCAAGCTCATATTTTGGCTTTCCTGGACTTGTTTTCATTTTCTTCAGCCTTAGTTTGAATTTGCATATCAGCAATTGATGATGGTCTGTTACATAATCTGCCCCTGGCCTTGTTTTGACTGATGATAAGGAGCTCTGGTAGCGTAGTGGTTACGTACGAATCGGACTGCTAACCTCAAGGTCGGCAGTTCGAAACTATCAGCTGTTCCGTGGGAGAAAGATGAGGCTTTCTGCTCCCATAAAGATTTACAGCCTCGGAAACCCTGTGCAGGGTTACTATGAGTCAGAACCGACTCCACAGTACTTGACAACATGGACCTTTTCCATAGTCTTTATCCGCAGATATAGTTAATTTGATGTCTAAATATTCTATCTGGTGAAGTCCATGTGTATAGCCATCTCTTACGCTGTCTAAAGAAGGTATTTGAAATGAAGAAATCATTGATTTTGCAGAATTCTATCATGCAATCTCCAGCATCACCGGTTCTATCACCAAGGCCATATTTTCCTACTACTGATCCTTTCTCTTTGCTCCCAGCCAAATGTAAGCATATTGAGCAACTGGTTTGTGTGTGTGTGTGTGTATGCTTTTCTTTACTTCTTAAAATTGATATGATGATTGCCTGCATATTTGTAAATTTTATAAATTAATTGTTCTATTGGAGAAGAAACATTATGGGAAATCTAATTTAGCAACAACAAATATATTTCCTATCACCTTTGAGTATAGATGTAGATTGGATGCAGTGGGACATATGTAAGGATGAAACTAATTCACACTTTGAATGTTACTATCTTATTGGAAATGTTCCGAATAAATGGAGGCAATTTATAATAATTTGTTACATTATTTGGTGTAGCTAACAGTCACCAGAAAAGGGACTTGATACATACTTGTTTGAATGACAAGTAGTCTGTAATTGTTGATTCCCTGAATTTCTCCAATTTATTGTATGATGCTGTCCTATTATCTCATTCCCCCGCTATAACTGTTGAATCATCTGCTTGAGTGGTTGATCTGTTCATTTATTCTGGTTTAAATTTAAGACTACCTTGACTTTTATAGATCGATATTTTAGGCATTAGCGAGCTGAAATGAACTTGTATTGACCATCTTGAATCAGACAATCAGAAGGCTTACTATGCTGGGAATACAAATTAAAGAGGAATGGTATCACATGCATTACCAAAAAGATCATTTCAAGATCTATCTTGAAGTACAATACTGTGTATGATAGGATAATACCCATGTACCTAAAAAGAAGACAGATAATATCCATATACCTACATATTCATGCACCAGCCACTAAAGTCAATGTTGATGAAACTGAAGAATTCTGTCAACTTCTTCAGTCTGAAGTAGATCAAATATACAATTCCAGGAAATACTGTGGAACACACCATGGGTTTCTTCTATGCAGATTCAGGTGTAAATTGAAGAAAATTAAGACACATCCAATAGAGTCAAAATGCGACCTTGAGTATTCCCCACCTACCTTTAGAGACCTTCTTAAAACCAGAGTTGATGCATTAGACACCTATAAACCAAAACGAAAGAATTGTGGGATGGCATCAAGAATATCATATAGGAAGAAAGCAAAGGGTCATTGAAAAGATAGGAAAGAAAGAAAAGACCAAAGTGGAAGAAACACTGAAACTTGCTCTTGAGCATAGATAAGATAAATCAACTGGAAGCAATGAGGAACTAAATGAGCTGAATTGAACATTTCAAAATGCATCTCAAGAAGACAAAGTCAAGTATTATAAAAAAATGTGCAAAGACTTAGATTTAGAAAACCAGAAGAGAGGAATATGTTCAGCATTTCTCAAGCTGAAAGAACTGACAACCAAAAAACTAAATTTGCAATATTAAAGAATTCTATGCGCAAAATATTGAATGATGCAGGAAGCATCAAGAAAAGATGGAGGAATGCAAAGAATCATTTTACCAAAGAGAATTGGTTGATGTTCAGCTATTTGAAGAGGATACATATGACCAAGAACAGATGTTATTGAAGGAAGAAGTCAAAGGTGCATTGAAGGCATTGGCAAATAATGCTCTAGGAATTGTTGGAATACTAATTGAGATGTTTTAGCAAACTTGAGCAGCCTTGGAGGTGCTCACTTATCTATGCCAAGAAATTTGGAAGACAGCAACCTGGCCAACTGATTGGAAGAGATCCATATTTGTGCCCATTCCAAAGAAAGGTGACCCAATAGAACGTGGAAATCATTGAACAAAATCATTAATATCACATATAAGTAAAATTTTGCTGAGTATAATTAAAAAATGGTTATATCAGTACATCTCCTGAAAGTTATCAGAAATTGAAGCCAGATTCAGAAGAGAACATGGAATGAGGGATATCAGTGCTGAAGTTAGAATGATCTTGGCTTAAAAGAAAAGAATACCAGAAAGATGTTTAATTGTGCTTTATTGACTATGCAAAGGCATTAGACTATGTGGATCATACAAACCATGGAGAATATTGCTCAGAATAGGTATTCCAGAATGCTTCCTTATACTCATGAGTAATCTGTACATAGACCAAGAGGCAGTCTTTAGAACAGAACAAGAGGATACAGGACACTGGTTTAAAATTAGAAAGGGTGTGTGCCAGGGTTATATCCTTTACCATACTAATTCAATCTGTATGCTGAGCAAATAATCTGAGAATCTGGATTATATGAAGAATAATGCATCATTTAGGATTGGGGGAAGACTCATTAAGAACCTGAGATATGCAGATAGCACAAACTTGCTTGGTGGAAGCAAAAAAAAAAAAAAAACACCTTGAAATTTTTGCTGATTATAATGAAAGATCATATAAGAATTGATGCATTTGGGTTACGGTGTTGGCATAGCCTTTAGCATGTATTGCTCTCTATGTAAAGAAAATGAACATCGTCACAACTAGACCAAAAAGTAACATCATGATAAATGGAAAAAATACTTCATTTTACTTGGATCCATGATGGAAGCAGCAGTCAAGAAATCAAATGACACATTAGGCAAATCTTGCAAAAGACCTCTTTAAAGTGTTCAAGAGCAAAGATGTTACTTTGAGGACTACGGGTAATTTACTCGAGCCATGATATTTTCAATTGCTTCATACACGTATTGGACAGTGAATAAGGAAGACCATAGAAGAACTGGTGCATTTGAGTTATGGTGTTGGTAAAGCATATTGAAAGTACCATGGACTGCCAGAAGAACAAACAAATTTGTCTTAGAAAAAGTACAGTGAGAATGCTACATGGATGGTGAGACTCTCATTCTTTGGACCTGTTGTTAGGTGGTATCAGTTCCTGGAGAAGGCCATCATACTTAATAAAGTGGAGGGCCAATGAAGTAGAGAAAGACCCAACAAGATGGACTGATGTAGTGGCAACATCAATGGGCTCAGACATAATAACAATTGTGAGGCTGGGCCATGACGAAGCAGTGTTTCCTTTGGTTGTGCATAGGGTCACCATGAGTTGGAACCAGCTTGATGGCACCTAAAAATAACTGATTTTTTCCCCCATTAGTATTACCACTTGTTGTTGAAAGAGAGTAATTCCTGATTACAGAGAGAGTATAGAGAAATGTGATAATTTTAAATGTGAGATGTCCTGACTCTGTTTCTATACATACATTTGATTTATAAGTAGAACTGTCTTTTGTAACCTACATGTGGCAATATAGCATACTAACAGTACAGACTTTGGGCTAGACTGAATACTGGTACCATCCCTTACAAGCTAGTGCCATTAATAATTTGTTTAACCTCTGTATCTTCATCTCATCATTCTTAAAGTAGAGAGAACAGCACTGTCTTCATGTGGTTGTAATTAAGATTAAATGAGGCAATATATAGAAAGGGTTTAAAACAGTGCTTGGCACATAATGAGAGTTCTTACTATAAATGGATCTCTTTATTAAATACTTTTACCTTTGGGGTTGCTTCCCCATCATGTCATTGAGTATCTACACATGAATGCTGTTTGATCACTAGAAACATTATTTGTAGCTCCAGTCTAGAGCAGGGTAATGACAGATAGGTTGACTGACTAAGCTAAGCATCTTTGGAGACCTTCCTATTGGCTTGACTCTGGATGGCAGCTAAGGTTCAGCATTGTTATTTCTGGTTTCAAGTCCTACCCAGGCTACACAACCATGTCTTCATTCATATACCAGGTGGATTACCTTGGGATATAATTCAAGTCCATCAGAAAATTTCTCAAAGGGAGGAGAGGTTTATATATTTTGGTGGTAACAAACCAGTTGCTCCCAGATCTGGTAGTCAGATCACTCATCTACTTGCTTCTGTCCAAGATGATGCAGGTCACATCCCAGGGAAAGCCCGCTGACATCAAGTCAGCTCTGTGACTTGAGTAAGGCTCTGGCATTCCTACCTAACCCTCTTACAGTGAACTGGCTGATCATATCAGATCACAACACGGGAGTGACTAGATAATTACACAACTGTCACATCATTGAGAATCAGGACTGACCTAGCCCAGTTGACACATTTTGGGAGGCTAAAGTTCAATCCATGACAGATAGGTAATACCGAAATTTAAGGGAGATTAGTAAAACAGAACTTTGACATGTTTCTTTTGTTTGCTTATAATATAAACAAATGAAAAGAGATATTTAAAAAAAAAAAAGAGAGAAAATACAAGAATTAGAAACACATTCTCATGATCTTCATGGTCTCACTTTGCTTTCAAAAGAGGTATTTACTCCACATGAATATGCATTCCAGGATTTGGATGGCTAGAAGAGAACAAACTGCTACAGAAATATAAGATCATTTCCCCCTCTAACAAGAAGCATTTGATGTTTTATATTTTATTGGATAAAATTGATAAATTTTTTAGAGACCCTGAGGTTACATACTTTATGATATTGAACACTGCAGAGTGGTCATGATTGGCGTTTTCAAATAGTTCCTTTCATTTTGCTAATGCATATGGATTTAGATTGCCTAAAGGGAAAGAGCATATATTATAGGTTATTTCATTGTATTCATGAGTTTTCTACAATTTTAATCAGTTCCATGAGCAAGGCCAATATTTACTTGGAAGAAACAGACTAAAATCTAAACCTCTTGGCTTTTGAAAGGGAGCTTCACTATAAGGTTGGATCCAAGGTCATGGGATCCAGAAATATATTTAATCCTGGAAAATAAACATCAGTAACTTTGATTCTCAACTTTCAAACAAATTGTATGTCATGCTGGCTGAGTGTGATGCTGAAACACAAGTAGCTAAATACACCATTTTGTGACTCATTTCCTTTAGTTAGCCCCTGAGTCATAGCTCATCTTTGCTCATTCAGATCTACGCAAAATTTCTCAAGATGAACTCCAAAGTACCTTATGTTCTTTTTGTCTAGATTTGGAGGTATCTAAGTACATTCTCTTTTCTTTCAAATATGTACTAAATGAGTTTGATGGGGAGCAACAGGAAGTATCATTAAACATTGACTAGATAGTTCATGGAGAACAACTACTCATTTTCCTTTTGTGTAAACTATTTATTCTTCAAATTCTCTCTAGTGTTCATAGCACCCTGTCTGCCTTCAACACAGCCCAGGTAAATTAACCTTGCTGGTTGGAACCATCTGGAATTTTCCCATGACTCAAGTTCTAAAATGAGCCAAAACTCCATATTCATTCTCTTTTTTTTAAACTCTTAATTGTGAATTGAGTGAAAGTTTACAGAGAAGATCATCAGTTTTCCAGTCAACAAATTATACACTTTGTTTCTTCTCAGTGGTTGCAATCTCATCCATGTGACAACAGCTTTTCCCACTTCCTCCCTGTGGTTCTTATTTGCATTCCACCCTCCTTCTCTTCCCGTCTCAACTTTGTCCTTAGGTAAATGCTGTCTTTTGATCTTGAATTCCATGGTGAGCCTACTGTACTAGTGTGGTTGTTCTCCCTATATAATATACGTGTCTACCGCTTGACTGAACACTGATCTACAAAGGTGAGCTCTGTTCCAGACACTATGAGGGCCATAGTGTCGTGTTCCTCCAGTCTCTTTCTGACCAGTAAGCCTGGACCTTTTTATAATTTTGAGTGTTATTCCATACTTTCTCCCATTCTATCTGGGAACCTTCTAATGTGATCCGTTTCAGAGCAGTTGATCGTGGTAGCCGGGTACCATCTAGTTCTTTGGATCTCAGAGTCATAGTGACTGATTGGTCTACTGGACTAGTTGATTTCAAGCATCTTCAAATTTTTATCACTTCTTTCTTCCGCATATGGAGAGATCAATTGTTGATATTAGATGGCAACTTCCATATTCATTCTTATAGTCCTGCTCCCTCTACCATGACTAATGGTTATTTCTTTTAAGCTGCCTGACAAATACCCTACCCACTTCTTGGATTCAGTTTCTACACTGAAATAATACTTTTCTTCTCAGTTATACCTTAATGCCCCTCCATCTCCAGTCTTAGATGAGATGGTAGAACCATTTCCAAGAGGACATTGCAGCTGGATACAAAACATAAAAGTAAAACTCTGAGATGTAGGTGGCTTACATTCGCTCTTTTAATGCAATCATGGTAACAAAAGCATTGATTTGATTTGTGAGAGTTGACATTATTACTCTGAGTAAACCTCCATTTTCTCTTCTGGAAAGAAAGAAGCCTTTGAAAAAATTTTGATTGAATGCTAGGAAAGAGTAGAGACAATGTGTGCTAAATTTTATGGAATCTGGGATCTTAGGAGATGCTAAGACTAGATTGGGATAAATTTGCCAACAGTCTTTGTGCTGTTTTTAATGAGAACAAAGCAAAATATAACTGCTTTCTTAATTAAAATGAATAACATTTGGAAGTAAGAATAAACTCTTGGAAAGGAGCTTGGGTATAATGTAACTTCACCTTGGCTTGATCCAAGAGTTTGTGCAAAATTATTTTGAGGAACACATCCCAGCTTCTCATTCTTTAGAACTGTGGTGAGGTTATCTAGTGAACATTTAAAATCCTTGAGTGACATTCAGGAGTACAGCCAGGGGAAGACCAGGGGCAAGCAGTAATTTTCCTGAGGCACATTCTGCAAATGTAGCATTTATGAAGTGTAGCACGTTAACTCAACATGTTAGTGATTCTGAGAATATGCTAGTTTAAAAATAAATAAATAAAACAGACTCTGCTAAAGAATGGAAGTTTGGTGGGGGAGTTGTCAAACTCATGTTTCTTCCTCAACCAAGAGCACAGATCCTCTGCCATCCCAATCCCTTCGCAAAGATGTGCTTTCTGAAGTTAGAATATAATTGTACCTTACATGAAAATATGGATGGATAGAAGAATAAACAATCTACTAGTCATGTCAGGAAAACAGTGGGAATCTCTACTTTCATATGTAGGTGGTGCAACATGATCCCAGCTCTCCCTCTCAGAATTGTCCTCAAAGTTGTTGTATTCAAGAGAATTCTTTTCCTGACCCCCAGGTCCTGTGGGGTTCTGTAGTTATGTACCTTGACAGACAACTTCTAATTCTTGTTATGATTATTTTCTTTGTTTTTATAAAATACATTGGTTTTTCTCAATCCTGGGTAAAACCAATCTCCTATCGCCTGCAAAGTCATCCCTCTATTTATGCAAAAAATGGTTTGTTTAGTTCTAACCCCCCTGAGGTCAGATCATAATGTTCCCCAGCCTGAGTCATCAAATGCAAGTTAAATGCATTACCTATTCCTTAATGAAAAGCAGGGGTGAGATCTCCCAGAGGTTCATATGATTCACGAGAAATAAATGAAAAGGACAGCTTTATAGAACAGTCTCAAGTCAATAGATCTTTCCTTCTCTTGGTAATTACAAGGCCTCAATCTCATTTGGGTTCAGCGTGTTCCAATGAAGAAAGATCAGTTTCTATGGAGAATGATTTCACTTATTTAGATGAACAGAACTAAGAACTGATACTAACAACAGGCATCTTTTAGCTATGGAAATTACACTTTTCATTTAGTGATTTTCTGAAAAGAGCATGCCTCACTCTCAAAGGTTAGGTTGGCAATCATGATAGGTGATCATCCTTACACAGGAGACTGAAAGTCTGAAAAAAGAAATGTTTGAAAACTTTATCAAGAGGTAACATCTGAGATGGCTACCTCTGGGAGGCTAGGGCTGCAAATTTACACTTAAATTCTGCTGAATCCTATTGTGACCTTTTGGGAAAAGTACATTCTATTTAATACACTGCTGCTACTTCATAGTTGTTTTTGTTGTTGTTAAGTGCCATCAAGTCAGTTCCAACTCATAGCTACCCTGTATATGGTTTCTGAGCAGCAGCTGGTGGATTTGAACTGCTGACCTTGTGATATTCACTAATAGTTTCATTTTGCATTTCAAGATTCTAAAATTAGTCCCAAAATGCAAAGGAATTGTATTTATTATAGTACAATTTTATAATAAGACATAACTAATTTTTTTCCTTTGGGAGAACTGGTAAGTTCAGAATGCTAAGTAAAATGTGGCCAAAAGGCCCAAATGTGGCCAAAAGGCACAAAACTACTGTGCATAATAATAGTATCAATGTTTGCCAAAGAGTTCTGATAATGTTTAAACAGGCCCCAAAGTTTTAGTCTCTTTGAGAAATATAGTTTTACTGCAGAAATTCAGTTTGTCAGCTCAAGCCATGTATCAGACGCGAGTCATATGCAATTTTTGGATCCGCCAACAAGAACTGATATAGAAATACAGGACGTCTAGGCCTTTCTTGCCTTGTACTAAACAAACACACGGCTACTGAGTCAGTTCTGATTCATAGTCACCCTAGTAGGGTTTCTTAGGCTGTAAATCTTTGTGGGAGCAGAAAGCCTTCTCTTTCTCCCTTGGAGCAGCTGGTGGATTCAAACCGCTGACCTTGTAGCTAGTAGGCAAACACACAACCCACTATGCCAGCAGGACTCCTTGCTTTGAGTTAAAGCTCATTTACTCTCATGTTGTTCATGTTAAGTGCCATCAAGTCAGTTCTGACTCATAGGGACTCTATATAGGATTTCTGAGGAGCAGCTGGTGGGTTTAAACTGCTGATCTTGGGGTTTGCAGTTGAGTATTGATACACCTTGCCACATAGACACATTGTTGGGGAGATAAGAAAAGAATCCATAGTATTTTCAAGTTCTTTCTGATTAGGTGAAATACAGTCTCAACAATCAGAGGACTAGGTAGAGGAAGGGACAAGACTTCCCTGGTTTACGGAGAGGGGTCATTCACAAGGGAGAGTTATTTTTCAAACTGTCCTCTATGGTCTGCTATTACCAGCCTTGGCTTCTTACCAGGCATCTGGGAAGTGTTAACAACCAAAAAAACAGCTATCTGATGTTGTCTTAGTTTCCTGTGGCTTTATAACAAAATACCACAGAATGTTGTTGTTGTTGTGTGTCAAGTTGATTCCAATCCGTAGTGACCCTGTATAGGGTTTCTGAGGAGCAGCTGGTGAGCTTGAACCACCGACCTTGCTGTTCAAATGGCTTTGTAGTCTGGTGCATTAACCTACAGTGACACACTTTATAACAAAAATACCACAGAATAGGTCGTCCTAAAGAATAGAAATTTATTTTCTCATGGCTCTGGAGGCTAAAAGTTCAACTCATGGTCTGGGCCATGCCAGTGCCTTCTGTGAAGTTGTTGTCAGGTGCCATTGAGTTGGTACCGACTCATAGTGACCCTATGCACAGCAGAACAAAAAAACTGCCCTGTCCTGGGCCAACCTCACAATTGTTGCCACACTTGAGCCCATTGGTGCTACCACTTTGACAATCCATCTCACTGGATGGAGGTCTTCCTCTTTTTCTCTGACCCTCCACCTTACCAAATATGTTATCCTTCCTCAGCAACTGGTCCCTGTCCGAACCATGAGAGATGAAGTCTGGCCATCCTAGCCTCTAAGGAGTACGCTGTCTGTACTTCTTCTATTTCTGGTGACTGCCAGCAATCCTTAGAATCCTGGTGTGGTATTGTAGGAGAGGCACCTTGGCTTGAATCACAAGGTTCGTGGTTCAAACTCACCAAGCCACTCCTCAGAAACTCTATACAGGGTCGTTATGAGTCTGAACTAACTTGATGACAGTTAACAATAAGAAGGCAGCAATCCTTGGCATTCTTTTGCTGCTTATAGATGTATCTGCTTTTCTTTTTGTCACATAGAATCTACCCTTGTGTGTGCCTCTCTGTCTGTACTCCCTTTTACAAGATACCACTAAGGATGGAGTCCTGGTGTGTCGCTGTAGGATAAGCATTGGACTGCTAACTGCAAGGTCCACAGTTGAAACTCACCAGCTACTCTTTGGAAACCCTACACAGGGTGGGAAACAGCTGGAGGGCACTTTACAACAAAAACAATCTTCCTCCCTTGAATGGCATCATTAACATAACCAAACCCCTACTTCCAAAATGGATGACATCTTCTTTTGTTCAGTCCATCATACTTAAAACCCACATGCTGTTGTGTTGGATGTCACCTTCAGAAAATGTCACTGCACAGCTTTGAAGATGGTGTTTCCTAGTGGGTCCACCACCCCGACTGCATTAGAAATCAATGACCTAAACAGACCAGACTCCTAGCTTCCTGAATACAGTGGGGATGTCTGTAAGAATTGATTGTTCTATAAGCTTAAAGGGAGAGCAATCATCTGAGGGACTTAAAGGAGCATACATCATGGTGCTTCAGTTTCCCTAATCGATAATACTTCCCATTTGTTGTGAAAATTAAGTGAGTCAATGCACTGGATGGGCTTAGAGAGAGCTCAGTTGACAGAAGGGATTATGGCTACTGATAGTACTAGGGGACCTGGGATTTAAATCCTTGTTTTTTGATTCCAAATTCTGTTCATTCTACACCTCCACTTTGCCTCCCTAAAAGTGGAACTAATCTAATGGAATCTATAACTGATCATGGTTCACTCCTGCTTGTTGATGGCTTTGGTTTTTGTTTTCTAGCTTCTTATGATAACTTTTCTCTCTTGACACATGTTATGGTATTGTCTTTCTGTGAAAACCCATCAGCTGTGACAGACAATGACAAGACTCTAGGGCCTGACGCCAGAGAGGAACAATTGGGAAGTACCAGTTGCAGTAAACGAGCAGGGGATAGATGGCTGGTACCTGACACAGCTGCTGTATTGATGGATCTCGCTCAACAAACTGCTGCCTAAGGAGGCTGGAATCCCAGAGCAGTGGCTAATTCTTAAACGCAATCAGAACAGAAGTTTTCTCTTATGTTGTCTCAAGAAGGTCCATCCTCATGAGTGCTCGTAATGAATGATGGTTGGAAAATAAAATCTGGGCATCTGGTTTAGAAGTAAAATTTAACATCTGCCATGAGAATTATTCCTGCCAAGGATTCTTAATGTTTGGCTCGGCAAATAACCTAAGTAGAAGATCTATGCTTGGCATTTTTGCAGATGGTCGACAGCTAAAAGAGTTTGGTATTCATAATGACCAACGTTCATAAGGAAAGTTGTACCTAGTAGTTACTTTACTTTAAAACAAAACATTCTACCATCAATTAAACCTCCGTATCAGCCAGGAGGGGCTGTTATGTAGCAGTTAAAAACACTCCAAAAATATTAGTGGGTGTTGCGTTGCGGGCTAATACGTCAGACTGCAAAATCGTTTCAACTGCAAGGTCAGTGGTTCAAGCTCACCAGCTGCTCCCTGGAAACTCTGTACAGGGTCGCTATGGGTCAGAATCGACTCGATGACACTTAACAATAACAATTACAAGAAAAGGAGCCATAGAGGCGCAATGGTTAAGCACTTGGTTGCTAAACAAAAATGTCAGCAGTTCAAACTTGCAAGTCACTCTGTGGGAGAAAGGTGTGAAAATCTGCTCTCATAAAGATTGTTGTTGTTGTTATGTGCTGTTGAGCCAGTTCTGACTCACAGTGATCCTGTATAGGGTTTCAGAGGAGCAGCTGGTTGACTTGAGCTGCTGACCTTGTGGAAGGCAGTCCAGTGCTTATTTGACAGTGCCGAACCAGGACTCCCTCCTAAAGATAACAGCCTTGGAGACTCTATCCTATAAGATGTCTATAAGTTGGAATTGACTCATTGGTCATGGGTTTATTACAATAATGGCTTATTTCTCATTCTCAGGAAATGTATACCTCACTCCTCCTCACTCCTAGAGTCCTGGTGGGGTGCTGTAGGGTAAGCACGGGACTGCGAGGTCAGTTAGAACCACAAGGTTAGTGGTTCAAATCCACCAGTCCCTCCTCAGAAATCCAATATAAGGTCACTATTAGTCAGAACAAACTCAATGGCAACACCAGACACTTTAATATCTATTAGCTAAATAAATCTGTTTTGGAAGAAGTGCAGCCAGAGTGCTCCTTGGAGGCCAGGATAGCTAAGCTTCGTCTCTCCTACTTTGGACATATTGTCTGGAGGAAACAATCGTTGGAGAAGGATGTCATGCTGGGTAGGGTGGAGGGTCAGAGAAAAAGAGGAAGACCCCCAATGAGATGGATTGGCCAGGTGGC
>NW_006408562.1:14817825-14822606 GCF_000296735.1 Chrysochloris asiatica | reverse complement strand
CACCTGACAACAACAACAACAACAATTTGCTATTGAGTGACAACAATCACTGAGTAATATTTCTGTTATCTCCTTGAATCTCTCTCTGTTTCTTAGAGGTCCTTGAGTGGTTCAAACAGCTATTATTAACGGAAGGGTTGAAAGTTTGAGCACACTCAGCAACACTGCAGAAGAAAGTCCTAGCAATGTGCTTCCATAAAGACTGTTTATATTTGGTGCCATTGAGTCAGCTCCAATCCATAGTGACCCCGTGCAAAGCAGAATGAAACACTGCCTGGTATGTAAGACTGAACAAAAATATGTATATTATCTAATGTGCTCTCTTCTATATTCCTAGGGAAAAGGAAAATCCAGTTAACCCCATTCTATTTTATTGATTGGCAAACCAAGACAATGAGAGACAATGTACTTGATCCCTGGCCAACATATTTCGTGACGATGTTTAAAATAGAACTGTGGGCTATGTTTTCACATCAGAACCATTTTGTGGAAATGCAGATCCCAAGGTTCTGGTGGTTCTGGGTGATTTCTGTGCTGCTGGGAGAAGGGCACCTTGGGACTCAGATCTAAGTCTTTAATGCCTCTCCCAGTTCTATTGTCCTAGGCAATGTTGCCATCAGTGAAAGTTGGCAAACCCTTGGGGAGGGCAAATTTGGAACTTTGCAAGTCTGCTAATGCTTTTGCCCAGAAACAATGCCTGAACTTGAAGGTTGAACTTGAGTGCATAAAGGAATTGCTGATTAAACTCCAAATGTAGCATTAACTCTGCAACTATAAACTGTCTCCATCGACAGCGTATTCATATCTAGATTTTGGAGTAGGCAATTAGCCTGATTAGCTCAGTAATGAATAATGTTAACCTTTATAATATCATTATTGAGTCCAAAGGCCAGTTTACTTATCTCCTCCAATTTTATATGCCATTTGAAATTGAGATGGAAACAGTATCTTATATTTTAAAACATTTGCTCCATTAGATGGGGCCAGGAATCTGAAAAAAAAAAAAAGTCAAACTGATTGTTCAAAAGAAAAAATACCTGATAGATTATTTAAATTGTTTATATACTATTTAAGCATAGTGATAAGATTTGCTTAAAAGTTAGAAGTAGGTTCTTTGGCTTTTGGCTAAAATGTCGTTGGATGGCTACAGTTTACCAAAAGTTGATTTGATTGTGCCATTTTTATGTCAGAAATCAGTATTTCCAATGAGTTTTCCACCAAGTTTTAAAAGTTGTGATACTTTTAGAGATACAGATCTCCTGGTCCATCCTGAGAATGTGTATTTGAATCTACTCCCAGGGTCATTTTTTTATGGAAGGACTAAGCTCTCATCCATAAGCCACCACTTGGCTTTAAGGTAATGAATCCCAAATAGTTGCTGATATAGCATTTAGGTCTTGGAATGTTTACTTATAAGGGTTAGGTTAGCTAGATTCTTGCCCGTTGCATAGTAGAAATGTCACAGCTTTTAATTAGCTTATTTTATTTCCAGAAAGCTCTAATTTGGATTTTCCAGTCATTGTGACCTGTTCTGACCTAACATGGAAGAACTAGCTGCTCCACTGAATTGTAAAGATGTAATATGTCTCTGTGCACCACAGATGAAACAGATTAATGAAGTCCAACTTTAAGATATGAGACTTTTTTTCAAAATTCCAAACCTTATTTGGTGACTATAATGAACAGAGTGGGAATTTGGAAAAGCAGGCATAATCTACCCAGTAATTTAGCTTTGCCCTTTTATTTAAGACTTGGTAGTAAAATCAGTTATTTCTGCCTCTTTAATATTTTCCCATATTAGGGAGATGAGACATACTTTGTCTGTTATGGGGAAACCAAAAGCAGTTACCAACATAACTTTCCTAACCCTTTAAGAAAATCAGAGGAAATATTTCAACCACTGGTTTAATATTTCAGAAGCACAGTAAGTCACTTCCTAAGAAATGGATTAATTTATGTGATTTAATTTTCTTTAATAGTCCACAACTAATATCTAGATAATTGTTAGAACCTCGTTTTTTATATTGGTATAAATTAAATATATTGGTTGTTGTTAAGTGCTGTTAAGACTACATTGACTTTTTTTTTTTTTTTTAAGGTTTTCATTATGAGTTGAGTGAAAGTTTACAGGGCAGATCATCAGTTTTACATTCAACAAATCATACACCTTGTTCCATTACAATGATTATAATCCACTCCATGTACCATCAGATAACAGCATGTCTATTCACTTCAGTTTTTTTTTTTGTTTTTTTTTAAACACTCAGGCATATAATAATAATTTAAACCACCAAAGGGCACATTCTGTAAGTCGGCCTCCTGGCCGCCAGCTCTCAGTCCCTTTCTTCCCACGAATCTAGAGTCCTCAGCTGCTCCCTTTCTCCATGCCCCCATCTCTACCTCCATCTCTGGTGTCACTGCTTCTCTGGATAAGGTCCTGCATTCTTGTGCTCTTCTCCCTTGATCCTAAGGTCCTTTGTTTCTGGACTGTAAGATTAACTACTCCCTTGTTTTTGTTACAAAACTTCTACCTTTACAATTGTGACAGTCGCAATTAGTCATGATAACAATTACTATTGAATCATAAGAATCTTATCTCCATCTCTTTTCACCAGCCCCATTTAGACAAGATAAAAGCTATTCAGTGGGGACTCTATCTTCCCTCACACACTGTTACACTAAACTACTTCTGGAAACCTTGCAAGCCATTCATTTCATGCCTTAATCATCCCCTCATTTTAGGTAGCTAATGTCTAAGTTGCCCGTCACTATCTACCCTGTGTACAGATGGGATAGCTTTGATACTTGATGTGAAGCCTCCTTTCCTCTCTGTTGGTACTTAGAGTTACTACCTCCATGAGTATAGGTCAAATTAATCAAATTGTAGCAATTTACCCATGTTTCCTTTATTTAAAATTGTGGGTTTTTTAAAAAAATTTAAATCTTCTAGTCGAGTTCTGATCATCAAGCCATCGAGGCTAGGTCAAATAGGTACTGTCTGCACATTTGGGTATTCTTGTGCGTCTCCCCTCATTTCGTATCAGTTGGATGCTTCACTCTTATCTCTAGCCCTCTGTGGCTACATCCTTGTCCAAGGGCTCAGGTGTCCCCAGGTCTCACCACACTTTGGACTAACCAGCCCTTCCTCTTCTTCCTCATCTCCAGGTCAATGGGAGTCCATGGAACATGGCTGAACTCAGCCTATTTCTTCATTGCTGCCTTTCCCCCTCTTCCATTCACCAGTAGACCAATGTGTTCATCAGCAAGCTAACATGTCTGCTCATGTGTTCCCTTTGAATTTCAGTCTTAGAGTGGGGTTTGTCTTGAGGGAACTTGATTGCTTCTTACCTTGATGGCTTCCCGGCAAACAACTTGTTTATTCTTGCAGTAGCCGGTCATACTGCCATTTTTGTTTTGTTTTTTTCCTGATGATCTTTCTTTGAAGATGTATCTTCTGTTGCTCTAGCTGTTCTAGGATGGTTTGCCTGTCCTTTCTAGTGAGAATGTCCCACCTCAGAAGATTCTGGATAGGGCTTGGGATTCCACCTATGGTCCTACCTATATAGGGTTTTCAAGGAGTGGCTGGGGGTTTGTACCAGTAACCTTTTGGTGCTTATCCTACCAGGACTCCAAATATATATATAACATAAATAATATAGTATATTATTTAATATTACCAGTGATCATGAAGCCAGCACAGTACTGGGTGATGTTTTGTTCTCTTGTACTATGGGTCCACTTGAGTCACAGCCAATTGTTGTTGTTAAGTGTTGTTGAGTTAGTTACAACTCAGAGCAACCCGGTATAGGATTTCTGAGACTAAATTTTTACAGGAAAAGAAATCTCATTTTTCTCCTGCATAGCAGCTGGTGAGCTTGAACCACCAACCTTGTGGTTCATAGTCCAGTGTTTATCCTACAGATCCACCAAGCTCCCCAGAGCTGACTAGACAACAATAAATAAATAACAAGAGCAATTAATAAATAATATAATCTATAACAAAATATAAGATTTTGACATAAAATAACATAATGTATTGTTGTTGTTGTTGTTGTCATGTACCGTTAAGTCAGTTTTGACTCAGCAATATAATGTTTCCTTCCAAAAAGTGGCTGGTGGGTTTGAACCACTGACCTTGTGGTAAACAGTCTAGTGCTTATCTTAGAGCACCACACCATGACTCCAATATAATATATTGTTGTTGTTAAATGTCGTCGAGTTGGTTCCAACTCATAGCAACCCTATATAGGGTTTCCAAGGAGCAGCTGGTGAGCTTGAACTGCAGACCTTGCCGCACAAATGGACCTTGCAGTCCAGAGGAATAACCTGCATCATCACACCAGGACTCCAAGATACTATATAGGTATATGAATATGAATATATGGTTTTTATGTATTTTATTAATTGATATTTGCAGCTGGTTTTCCTCATTTTGAGTTGTGCTCCATCAGCAAGTGAAAGTTCCAAAAGCTTACTCTGTTCACACCGTCACAGTATTTTGATGAGGCAGCTCTTCTCCAGTCAAAACTTCTGGCACTATATCTGACAATATTCAAAACTTCTGGCATATATATGTGACAATATCCTGGTGCTCTTCATAATATTCACAATATTCTGGTGCGTAGTGGTTACGAATCGGACTGTGAACCGCAAGGTCAGCAGTTAGAAACTACCAGCTGTTCTGTGGGAGAAAGATGAAGCTTTCTGCTCCCGTAAAGATTTACAGCCTCGGAAACCCTGTACAGGGTCGCTATGAGTTGGAACCGACTCCACGGCACATA
>NW_006408562.1:14816178-14817725 GCF_000296735.1 Chrysochloris asiatica | reverse complement strand
TAACAACAACAACAACAACATTCATAATATAGGAGTCCCGGTGTGGTGCTGTGGGTTAATGCGCTGGACTGTAAAGTCGGTTTACAGTCAAGGTCAGTAGTTCAAACTCACCAATTGCTCCTTGGAAACCCTATACAAGATCGCTACGGGTAGGAACTGATTCAATGGCATTTAACAATCAACAGCCAACCACTGATAATGTAACATCTTCCGGCATACTATCTGACAGTGTTCCACGGCTATTCATAATGTTTTCAGTGACTAACCATTCAGAAATAGTCTATTTCTCCTTATTCCTAGTGTGGTTTAGTCTTGGAACTCTGCTGTAAACTGTCTACCATGGGTGACCCTGCTGGCCTTTAAACAGCTGGTGTCATACCTTCCAGCATCACAGCAACACACAAGTCACCACAGCATGACAAACTGACAGACAAGTGGTGGAGCTGTTGTTTATTGTTGTTGTTGAGTGTTGTTGAGTCGGTTCCAACCCACAGCAACATTGTATAGAGTTTCCGAGAAGTGGCTAGTGAGCTTGAACCTCTGAACTTGTAGTTCAATCTGACTTTGCAGTCCAGCGCATTAACCCACAGCACCACACCAGGACACTAGGATCTGTTGTTTAGTGGTAAGTAAATCAGTAAATTCAATTTTTAGATTTTTACTGATTTTACAGTTGACATGGCTAAGTGACTGATATGTCTTTAGAAACTACAGCTTTTGGATTAGTTAGAAATTAGATCAGCATGTCACTTCATATCTAAAAATCGGAGTATTCCATCTAAACCTCTTCCTCTGAAGTGTTCTTTTTCTGTGTCTGCTTTTGTCATAGGTGTTACATTAGGAGGGCTTTCTACAATGCAACTTACAATTCTTATTGTGCTGTGATCAGGTGACATTGAATCTGTTTCAACTCATAGATATTCCATACATAGAACAGAAGAAAATACTGCCCATTCCTTTGACATCTGCTTGATTGTTGCTATTTTGAGCACATTTTTGTGTCAATCCATCGTGTTGAAAGTCTTCCTCTTTTTCTCTGACCCTATATTTTACTAAGCATTATGTCCTTCTGTAGGGACTATTCCCTCTTGATAACATGTCTAAACTTTGTGAAATGAAGTCTGGCCACCCTTTCTGCCAAGGAGCATTCTGGTTATACTTCTTTCAGCACAGGTTTATTGGTTCTTCTGTTCAGGTTTATTTGTTTTTTGTTCTCATGGTACATTCAGTTTTTTTTTTTTTTTTTTTTTTTTGCCAAGGTCACAATTCAAAGATATCTATTCACCTTTGGTTTTCCTTATTTATTGTGCACTTTAATGTGCATATGGAGGCAACTGAAAATACCATAGTTTAGGTCAGGCTCACCTTGCTTCTCAAACTGATAGCTTTGCCAAAACAGTTTTGTGGTCTTTTGCAGCAGGTTTGCTCAATGCGGTATGTCATTTGGTATCTTGACAGTTGCTTCCTTGGGCTTTGATTGTGGATCCAAGTCAAACAAAATCCTTGACGACTTCAATATTTTCTGTGTATTATGATATTGCTTATTG
>NW_006408562.1:14810766-14813331 GCF_000296735.1 Chrysochloris asiatica | reverse complement strand
CAAAAGAAAAGAATGTCCACACCTTTATCTCTGTCGTTCTGCCAGGTGTCTGTGGCCATTTCGATCCTTCCCCCGTTTGGTTTTACCCAAGATAGTGGCTCTTGGAGCAGCCGAGCATCCCGGACTAGAAAACAATAGATTTCTTGCTTCTGCCACAAATTTCCCCAGTTGTGAGCCTTCCAGTCTTCTAAATATTCCTTTATATGTGGTTCAGAGTTCTGGGACCATCCCCTGAGCCTGCTTTGTCGGGTATTCTGTGTTGTTGTTGTTGGAGCTCCTTTACTGCACATCCACCTGATCCGCCATCTTGTTTGTTCTTCCAACCTTACCTGATTTTAAACCACATAGTATTTTCCTATTTTTCTGTTGCCCTTAGAATCTTTCAATATTGTAACTTAAGGTCTCATTAGTTTTCTTCAGATTTTTCAGCTTTAACGATGCTGAGTGTGCTCTTGCCTTTTAGTTTTCTATTTCCACGTCGTTGTACATTTCATTATAATGCTTTAATTTGTCTTCTTGAACCACTTTTTAAAATCTTCTATTTAGCTCTTTTACTTCATAATTTCTTTTCATTCACTTTCCTACTTTACATTGAAGAGCAAGTTTCTTTTTGATGTCTGTTTTGTTCTTTCTTTCTTGTCTTTTTAATGATCATTTGCTTTCTTCCTGCATGGTGTCCTTGATGTCTAACATGCATTAGTATTCAATGCATTAAATCTGTTCTTGAAATGGTCCCTAAATTCAGGTAGGATACACTCAAGATTGCATTTTGGTTTTAGTGGACTATTTTAATTTTCTTCAGTTTCTTCTTGAACTCACAATTGATGGTCTGTTCCACAGTTCCTTCCTGACCTTGTTTTGACAGATGATATTGAGCTTATCCATTGGGTTGTTCCACAGTTGTAGTTGACTTGAATCCTGTGTGTTTCATCTATTAAGGTCTATGTGTATAGTCACCAGTTATGCTATTGGAAAAAGGCATTTGCATGTGTGGCTAGATTGAAACCCTCACACACCACTTGTGGGATTGTACAATTGTGCAATAACTGTGGGCAACAGTATGGTACTTCCTCAACAAGCTGGAAATATAAATGATTTATGAGCCAGCCATTCCTTTAATTGTTATGCATCTTAGAGAAATAAGAACCATGACACAAATAGATATATGCACACCCATGTTTACAGCAACATTATTCACAATAGCAAAAAGATAAAGAAAACCTAAATGCTATCAGTGGAAGAATGGATAAACAAACTATGCTATGTGCCTGCAATAGAATATTATGGAATGTTAAAGAATACTGAAGAATCTGCAAAATGCCACATAACGTGGATGAACCAGAAGGACATTATGCTGAGTGAAATTAGCCAATCACAAAGGACAAGTATATGAGACCATTATTGTAAAAAGTCAAGAAAAGGTTTTTATATTAGAAGAAACATTATTTGATGGTTACCAAGGATGGGAGGGACAAGGAGAGTAAGTTACTGAATAGATGCTAGACAAGTGTTAACTTGGGCGAAGTGGAAGGCAATCTACAGTAAGAGGGAGACTGGCAAAAAAAAAAAGAATGATAGGGGAAGAGGAAGACATTGGGAGGAGTGCAATAGTTAAAGGCAACGGAGGTAAATACTGTTGTATACGTAATCCTAGAGTAGTAGTGATCTACGAAATGATGTATGTTGTTGTAGTTATGTGTCATGGAGTCGGTTCCGACTCATAGCGACCCTGCATAGTGTTTACGGGCCTTAAATCTTTATGGGAGCAGAAAATCTCATCTTCCTCTCTCTCTTTACACACACACACACACACACACACACACACACACACATAAATCTTTTACTGTGAATTGAGTGATAGTTTACATGGTCCATGGTAGAACAATCAGACTGAGAGCACTTCTTTCTAAGAATTACAGGTAGAAGAGAAAATTCCAATATTTTTCATTACATTACATTCATAGTATTTTAAAGTCTCTGTCAGCTGTCCAGGCCTTGGGTGTGTATGAATGCTTAAAAATCTTGACCACATATACCGTTTGTTTGGCATTGGAAACAATGAATGAATCTAATGTTAATGATTTTTTTCTTTGCTTTGATCAAAGATATAGTAGTAATTAAGTACTGCTTCAAACCTTTGGAAACAAATTAGGAGAATTTCAGCAATTAGCATTATAAGATTCCTTGCTTGTGAGACCCCCTGTAGTAAAGAGTTAATCCTCTAACTATTTAAAATTCATTGATGGTTAATAAGGCAGCTTTAAGGCCTCTTCTCATTTCATGACCACATCAGAATTTCTAAAGGAGTTTTTTCAGTTTCTCCAGCCATTAAAAAAAAAAAAAAAGATTTATAATCTCATTGTAATTTTATTTTGGTACTTCAACTTATGTTTTGCAGACATCCCACAAACTATATATATATATATCTACACACATACACACACACACACACACATATATATATATACACACACATACACACACACACACACATATATATATATACACACACATACACACACACACACACATATATATATACACACATACACACACACACACACA
>NW_006408562.1:14804447-14810666 GCF_000296735.1 Chrysochloris asiatica | reverse complement strand
ACACACACACGTATGTGTATATATATACATACATCTCGGAAACGACTCGACAGCACTTAACAACATATGTATATGGTATATGGTGGTGGTTATGTGCTGTGGAATCGGTTCCAACTCATATATATGCAGGGTTTCTGAGGCTGTAAATCTTTACAGGAGCAGAAAGCCTCATCTCTCTCCATGGAACAGCTGGTAGTTTTGAACTGCTGACCTTGCGGTCTGCAGCCTGATTAGTAGCCGTTACACTACTATATATATTTTAACTGTTTATTGTGATTTGAATGAAAGTTTCCGGAGCACATTGGCTTTCCATTCAACAATTCATACACTCTTGTTTTATGGCATTGATTGAAGTCCCCATAATATTACAGCACTCTCCCCACATTCTTCCTGTGTGTGCTCCTTGTATTTGGTCTTCTTTAGTATCCATTACTGCCTTCTGGGCTTTATCCCTGAGAAACTGGTGCCCTATTTTGATTGTTCTAGGGAGCTCTAGCAGTATAGTATTTACGAGTAAGGCTACTAACCTCAATGTTGGCAGTTCAAAACTACCAGCTATTCCGCTGGAGAGAGATGAGGCTTTCTGTTCCCGTAAAGATTTACAGCCTCAGAAACCCTATACTAGGTCGCTGTGAGTTGGAACCAACTCCAAAGCACACCACCACCATCACCACCACCACCACCGAGGAGTGCATATTTTCCCTGGTGTCTTGTTCATCCTATTGGCCTGGCTCTTGTTTCGCTGAAAGTTGAGACATGGGGCTGAGTTCAGTTCCAGGCCTGAAGTTACTAAGGGCCAGAGTCTCAGGGGTTCCACCAATCTGTGAGACCATTTTATGACTTTGAGTTTTGTTCCACATTTGTCTCCTACCCTATCCAGGAGCGTCTCTGTGATCTTTTTCAGAGCAGTCAGCAGTGATAGCTGGACACCATTTAGTTCTTCTAGTCCCAGGGTCATGAAGGCTAAAGTTTCTGTAGCCCATTAGTCCTTAAGACTTACGGTTCCCAAGTGTTTTTGGTTTTCTTCACTCTCCTTTAATCAGGATGGGGAGCGACCAATCCTTCACCTTACACGACCACTCCCAAGCTTTTACGTTCCCAGTCAGTACTCACCAAAGTAGGATGCCGAACATCATTACTGTGTACTATATTATGCCAATTCACTTTCATGTCTCCTGTGCCTTTGGGTCAGGATCATTTCCCTAAGGTGTTTCCATCTTGGCACTGTGGACTGCTAACTGAGAGATCAGTGATTCCAATCTACCCAGCCATTCCTAGGAGAAAGATGAGGCAGTTTGCTTCTGAGAATATTTATATAGCCTTGGAAAGCTTAGGGTAGAGTTCCATTCTGACCTGTAAACAGTGTTATGAGTCAGAATTGAGTAAAAGGAAGTGTTAAGAAGTGTCCATTCCTGTGCCACCAGTTTGCTCTATTATCTACATGGCTGAATTTGCAACTCATATACACATATGTATGTAGAAACATAGTCTGTCAAACCCACACACATGGTTGTAAGTACAGTCCTTTTCACCTACTGATTCCACTTCATCTTGATCACAGGCTATCTTTAATGCTGTCTCACTTCCAAGCTGAACTGTTAGAAGCAGAAACCTTAAATTCCCTTCACATAAAAAACATATTTACCTTGTATCATTGGTGATCCTACATGCCACTATGGGGGAAATATGAACTCGCTCATTTCCTTCATTTCTTAATCAACATTGTCTTCTTGATGGAAATTGTCACCATAAACCATATACCACAACTGTTGAAGTCATCCTGTGTGAGAAGCACTGCGAATGCAAGCATTTCTATGGTGAGGTTTTGGCTCCTAAGGAACGCATAGCTAATGGAGGCGGTCATTCATGTAAAAAAATGTCCACAACACAACTAAACAAGGAGAGCAAAAGAAGCACTGGGATCAAGGTGTAGGTGTGTGCCCTTAGCTCCGAAGGTGAGGGTCACGGATAGTTTGCTAAAGAAATACAATCTGAACTGAGTACTGAAGAAAGCGAAGGTGTTTACCACACAAAATAAGGAGCCAAGGGCACATACAAAAAGGAGAATTGTGTGAGCTATTAAATCAATTATTTATGTAGAATGTCTTCTATGTCCATGCATCAAATAAATACTGAGAAGACATTCCATGACCCAGACAGTCCAGTAGGACATCTTTTACAATTATTTGTGTTTCTTTTTCTTTCTTTATCACATTGCCTTTTTCCAAAGCAAACATCTTTAATAAAAGCTGTTGAAAACATTATGCCCCCTGCATTTCATATTTTGCTGTGAAGCTCTTTGCAGGTCAAGTGTCCCCTGTACGTTAGGAAAAGAAAGACAGGGTAGTGTTTGACTTCTGTGGTTCCCAGAACCTGTACCACCTCCTTCATCTTTCATGACTTTATAACCAACCTCCAATGTCTGCTTCTTTAAACATGTTGTCTATGAGCTCCATGTTTCACAACCTTGTTGGCCAGTTGCTGTTGAATGGACTCCAATTTATGGTGACCTTATGTGTGTCAAAATACAAGCTGAAATGTGTTCCATTTCAGGGTTTTTATATCCGATGGTTTAGAAATAAATCATCATGCCTTTCTTTTGAGGCGCCTCTGAGAGGATTTAAACCTCCAACCCTTTGGTGAACAGCTGACTACACTAACGTTTTCACCACCCAGGGACTCTCAGAGCTTTGTTATGGCTCTTAACGCTGTGCACTGCACTTTGATGGTTACATTTTTTTCTCTTTCTGCATACATTCCTCTTCTGGGAAATTTTTGTCACCTGCTGGAGTTGCGTTCACCAGATCAATATTCAAGTTTATTCTTTTAACCCCTGCTGTTGTAGGCAGTACTTCCTTTGATAATTAGGGGTTTCATTATTGAAGTCTCTACTTCAAAGACACTCAAGCTTTTGTCACAAAGAAATATGGCTCCATTCCCATAATAGATACAGTCAAGAACTCTGACTCATTCTCTGCCAGTTGTGCAGTAAGAAGGATGAAAGTTGCTGATGTGTTTCAAACGCCATGGGGTGATTAATTGAATGGTTTCCAAGTTGTGCTCTTTCCTTCCATGAGTCTCTGATAAGCTTGACTGTTTTGCTGCCTTCACCTGTATAAGAGGGAGAAGGAATATTTAATCTCTCCATGAAATCTTCTACATTCCTGCTCCTTGATTTAATTAGGAAAGATTCTCACCTTTTTTCACAGAGGATGCACTTAAAGATGAGATGGGCTATATGACTTGTTCAAGGTGCCACACCTGTGTAAAAGGGCAAGTCTGACCTTATTTAATCTTCCTAACATCAATTCCCTCGTCAATAATAAGGGTATACGTCATATGACAATTCAACTTAAAAATGGTCTTGTCTGTGGCTCTCTGGAATTTGCTTACACTGGTAATTTAAAATTACCAGCCGATCTGTGGGAGAAAGATGAGGCTTTCTGCATCTGTAAAGATTTACAGCTGTGGAAACCCTATGCAGGGTCGCTATGAGTTGGAACCAACTCCATGGCATACTACCACCACCACCATTCTAAGAGTAGAGCCTCACCCTTAGAAGGGTGAGACCAATGGTTAACATGCTTGGCTGCTAACTGAATGGCTGGAAATTCCAGTTCACCCAGAGGCACCATGGGAGAAAGCCTATCTATATGGGATCAAATTGCAAAGTTTAGATAGGAAGCATATGAGCAGTCAGTTTATGTTAATGGGGGAGGAACAACTTGAAGAAAGTAATCAGTGGTACTGAACTGAATATATAGAAATTGTTGAATTGATGGTTGTTCTGCTATATATATTTTCAAAAACGACAAAAAATAAATTATTCAAAAAAAATTGTTCAAAAAACCAAAAACACAGTGGCGTAAACTTCTATTCTGACACGCATGGAGACTCTGTGAGTTGAGAACAACTCAACTGCAACTTTTTTTGAGTCCTGAGTATATTGAGCAATTTGCCTTCAAACACCATCTTATTAAGCTATAATGCTCTAGGAGGAGTGGATGGATCATGTTGGATTATCCTGTGTTCAAATAGATATGCCTATATTCCTAACCACTTGCTTGGCATTGTAAAAAGTTAGTTAGATATGTGTTTTGAATGATGTTGACTCATGCTAATTTTATTCAAAGGAGTAACTTGTATATTTAATCAATTCCAAAGTTGATTTCTATCACTTGTTTGTCATTTAGCTGTACTATGGTGACTTGCATGTTGCTGTGATTCTGGAAGCTATGACACTGCTATTTGAAATACCAGCAGGGTCACTATGGTGGACAGGTTTCAGCTGAGCTTCCAGACTAAGACAGACTAGGAAGAAAGAGAGGTGGACCATTTTGGAATGTTCAGCTACTGAAAACCTAATGGGTACTAGTAGAACATTGTCAGATATAGAACCATAAATTCAAAGCTATCGGGCTGCGAACCTTAAGGTCAGCAGTTCGAAACTACTAGCCGCTCCGCAGGAGAAAGATGAGGCTTTCTACTCCCGTAAAGATTTACACCCTTGGAAACCCTGTTCAGGGTCACTATGGGTTGGAACCGACTCGATGGCAATTAACAACAACAACAATTGTCAGATAAAGTGGTGAAAGATGATCCCATCAGGCTGGAAGGCACTCAAAATACCGAGGAAGAGCTGGCTTCTCAAAGTAGAGTTAGCCACAATGACATAAATAGATCAAAGTTTTCAGGACCTTCATTTGCTGACAGGCACAACTCAAAATGGGGAGAAATAGCTGCAATTATCCATTAATAATCAGAACATGGAGTGTATGAAGTCTAAATCTAGGAAAATTGGAAATTGTAAAAAATGAAGTGGAATGTGATCTTCTAGGCAACATTGTTGTTATTAGGTGCCATGAGTCAGTTCAGCCTCATAGTGACCCTACACACAACAGAACTAAGCACTGCCTGATGCTGCACCATCCTTATTTGAGCGCATTGCTGCTGCTACTGTGCCAACCCATCTCATTGAGGGGCTTCCTTTTCTTTGCTGACCCCTTACATTATCAAGCATGATGTTCTTCTCCAGATATTCAGACATTCCCGATAATGTCTGAATATAAGAGACAAAGTCTCACCATCCTGGCCTCAAAAGCAGTCTTGCTGCACTTCTTTCCACACATATTTCTTTGTTGGGCAGTCTACGGTACTTTTAATATTTGTCTCCAACATCATAACGCCAGCGCATAAGTTCTATGGTCTTCCTTATTTATTGTTCAACTTCCACATGCATATGAGGCTATTGAAGATATCATGATTTGGGTCAGCTGCACCTTATTCCTCACACTGACATCTTTGCACTTGAACACTTTAAATAAGTTTTGTGCAGCAAATTTGCCTAATGCAATGTATAGCTTGATTTCTTGACTACTCTTCTATGAATGTTGATCGGATCCCAGGAAAATCAAGTCTTTGACAATGTTAATTTTTTAAAAAGTTTTTCTGTGAATTGAATGATATACATGAAGAAATACCAATTCGTTTCATTGCAATGATTACAATCACCCCATGCTTCATCATTCAACAGTATTTGCTTCTATTCCTTCTTTTTTTTTTTGGATGTGCAACAAAATATTCAGGAATATATAATCATTCAAACAGCCAAAGGACACACCCTGCCCTCTGGAGGCCAGCACACAGCCTTTCTCTTTCCATGAGTCTAGAATACTCAGCTGCTCTGTCTCTCCATGTCATCATCTCTGCCTCCATCTCTGGAGTTGCTGCTTCTCTGGATAGGGTCCCACACTCCATTCCCATTCTTCTCCCTTGATGGTCCCAGGGTCCTCCGTTCTGGGACAGTAAGATCGACCACTCACCCCTTTTTGCTACAAAACTTCTACCTTTACAGCTGCGACAATTGCAATTAGTTATGATACTAATTACTCACTATTGAATCATGAGAGTCTTGTCCCCATTTCCTTTCACCAGACCTGTCTAGACAGGATGAAAACCACTCAGTGGGGATCCTACCTTCCCCTGCATACTCTAAATCTAACTCCCTCTTGAAAACTTTTAAGCCAGTCACTTTGTGCCTTTACAACACTCCCCCTGCCCCCACCATTTTTTTTAAGTTGACCACCCCTATCAACCTTGAGAATGATCCTTGCTGTAAAGTTCTTTCCCTCTTGGTTGGTGTTTTAAGCTACTACATCCAGAAGTATAGGTCAAGTTAATCCGATTATAGTGATTTACATTTTCTTCTTCTTCTTCTTC
>NW_006408562.1:14801178-14802982 GCF_000296735.1 Chrysochloris asiatica | reverse complement strand
TATGGTTCGTATTTCTTGCAGATATATACCAAGTAGAGGAATTGCTGGATCCTAAAGTATTTCTAAGGAGCTCTGGTAGCACAGTGGTTACTAATTGGGCTGCTAATCTCACAGTCAGCAGTTCAAAACTACCAGCTGTTCCACAGGAAAAAGATGAGGCTTTCTGCTCCTGTAAAGATTTACAGTCCTGGAAACACTGAACAGGGTGGCTATGAGTCAGAACCGACTCCACAGCACATAACAACTACAACAAGGTATTTCTTTTTCCAACTTTCTGAGGAAACATCATTCTGTTTTCCAGAGTAGTTGGACCATTTTGCAATCCCACCAGCAATGTAGGAGGGTCTCAGTCTCTCTACATCCTCACCAACACTTATTGTCCCCTGCTTTTTTGATGTTTGCTGCTATCTCACGGTTGTTTTGATTTGCATCTCTCTAATGGCTAATGATCGTGAACATCTCTTCATATGTTTGTTGGCTTCCGATAATGTCAAGCTTTTGTCCACTTATCATGATGCTATTTTTGGTCCATTTCTAAGGATATTTTGCTTTCTTTACATTGAGATGCAACTCATGCTGAAGGCTATGGTCTTTCATTGTCATCAGTATTTTAAGTCCCCTTCGCTTTCAGTAAGCAAGGGTGTATCATTTGCATATTGCAGTTTGTTAATGAGTCTTCCTCTGATCTTGGTGCTATATTTTTCTTTATATAACCCAACATCTCAGATTATTGAATAAGTATAGTGAAAGAATACAACCCTAGCTCACAGCTTTACTGATTTAAAATCACTCAATGTTCCCATGTTCTGTTCAAATGACTGCCTCTTGGTACAAGGTCCTCACGACACAGTAAATTATTCTGGAATACCCATTCTTTGCAATGGGTAGCTTTTCATGATCTGCACAATTGAAAGTCTTTGCATAGTCAATATAGCAAAGGTAAGCATCTTTCTGGTATTCTGCTTGCAGCCAAGATCCATCTGATGTCACTAATGATAGTCTTCATTCTATGTCCTCATATGAATTCTCTGACAGTTCCCTGTCAATTCTCTGAAATTTCCCTGTTGTAGCAGTTTTTGAATTATTTTTAGAAAAATTTAACTTTACTTGTGAAAAATTCTAGGCATTTTTGTTGTTTCTGTTAAGTGCTGTTGAGTTGATTTTGACTGATATTGACCCTTTGTTCTTCCTTTTTCATTGCCCAGCTTTCACATATATATTGGGTCAGGTGACCTTAGTCCTCAAAGTGACATCTTTGCTTTTTAATACTTTAAACAGATCTTTTGCCACAAATTTGACCAATTTAATATATTGTTAGATTTCTTGACCACTGTTTTTATGGGCATTAATTGTGGATCCAATTAAAGAGAAATCTTTTCTCCATTTATCATGATGTTCCTTACTGGTCTAATTGTGAAGCTTTTGGCTTGATTTTGGCTGAAGTACAATCCATACTGAAGGTGGCTGTCTTTAGTCTTCATTACTAAGTGCTTTAAGTCCTCTTCAGTTTCAGCAAGCAGAGTCGCACCATCTGCATATCGCTTGTTGTTAATCTGTTGTTGTTTTTCCTTGTTAGGTATCATTGAATTAGTTCCAACTCAGTGGCTTGTCCTATGTACAACAAAAGGCAATATGGCTCTGTCCTGCTCTATCCTCACAATGGTTGTTATGTTGAGGCCATTTTTACAGCCACTGTGTTCATCCATCTTGTTAAGAGTTTTCCTCTTTTTCAGTGATCCTCTACTTTACCAACTGTGATGCCATTTTTCAGGGACTGGACCCTCCTGTTAACATGTACAAAAGG
>NW_006408562.1:14781186-14799923 GCF_000296735.1 Chrysochloris asiatica | reverse complement strand
GGAGGATATCATGTTTGGTAAGGTGGAGGGTCAGAGAAAAAGAGGAAGACCCCAGAGAGATGGATTGGCAATGGAGTGGCAGCATCAATGGGCTCAAGTGTGGCAACAATTGTGAGCTTGGCCCAGGACCAGGCAGTGTTTTATTCTGTTGTGCATAGGGTCACTATAAGTTGGTGCCCACTCGATGGCACCTAACAAAAACAACAACAAATTAACAACCTGCTGCAAAGATTATAGCTTAGAAAACCCTATCTACTGCCCCCAATCCAAATCCACTGCCACTGAGTTGATCCTGATTCATAGTGACCCTATAAAGGGGATTTGAGACTGTAAACCTCTATAAGAACAGACAACGTTATGGTTAGCAGCCACACTGCTACTGGAGCTCCTTAGAAAATCTTGTAGTTTTATTCTGGCACATGGGGTCACTGAGACTCAAAATTGACTTAATAGCATTTAACAACAACAACAAAAACAACAACAGCAGCAGCATTTCCTCACTGCATTACAGAATTAAGCATTCAAGACTCAGTTTGATATAACTCCAGTACAAATATTCAGTCTCATTTCCCATCTCTGCTATTCTCTACTGCACGCTGCTTCCACTCCTTTTCCTAGGTTCCAGACTGATCTAGAGACTTCCTGTTCTATGATCAGTCTCTCCTGGTGCCCGGTATCTTCTCATACCCTTATTATTGCCTAAGATCCCCTTTCAGCTTAAATTCAGAAGGTGTGCCATGGGCTCATCTAGTCTTCATATGAATTTATTATCCCCTTCTAGGTTCCATTGCTGTTTTATACCTCTTCTGACATTTTTGCTTTATAGTATGCCCAACTGTGTAAATGCAATTCTCTTCCTACTAAATTGTGAGAGATACATCTTATGTGTCTCTACCCTTGGCTGGTTGTCCAGACATGCGAACACGTGAGTTGTTCTTGTAAATGTTGATAGATAGAATCTTTCCCATTAACCTTCC
Source organism: Chrysochloris asiatica (assembly GCF_000296735.1). NCBI lineage: Eukaryota > Metazoa > Chordata > Mammalia > Afrosoricida > Chrysochloridae > Chrysochloris > Chrysochloris asiatica. Next base: position 14,798,946 of record NW_006408562.1, on the reverse strand, counting down.
TAAAAGTCCCTCCATTAAATTCAGAGCTTAAGGGGCTTTTGGAGACAGTGGATTTAATTAGAATAAGGCATTATGCTGTTTTAGGTTCCCTGGAAGGAGTATTGTCGTAATTCACTAATATATCATTTGGGATTAATCAGTCTGATTAAGTAATTTTGTATCTAGAAACATTCATAAATATGCCAGGCCTTCCGGGCTATACACAACAGGGGTTCTTAGTAATAGTTGATTATCAAAGTCACCTGGGATAGTTTAAAGATCTAATTTCCTGGGTAGCCTGAATTGGTAGGCCCAGGAACAGGAAAAGGAAGACTTTTATAAAATGCTTCCTTGGTGATTGTAATGCCAGTTTGGTTTGGGAATTATGAGAATTCAGTATTTGATGAAGGGAAACTTGAGAAGAATGTGGTAGATAGGAGCATCAGATAAATGAGTATGTTGGGATGAAATACTTTGCTCTCACTGATATTACCCAGTGAGGAAAATAGATGATTCACATCCTAGACTGGGAGAACTATCAGGTATGCTTATACATGGCAGGATCATTCAACTCAGTGTGTGTTTTTGCATTGGATTATGGGAAGGACAACTTCCATAGGAACTAGGAGCTAAAGGGGAGATAGGAAATAAGAGTAGGTATGACACAGGTGCTGAGAAGAGAGAAGACTGTCAGGTAAGACTAGAAGGTCATAAAAAGCATGCTATAGCTATGTGACATGGTATGTCAGTTTGTCAAGGTATGTCACTGGTATTTTAAATAACAGCAGGGTCACCCATGGTGGGTAGATTTCAGTGGAGCTTCAAGACTAAGAAAGACTAGAAAGAAGGGGGGGCAGGATATTTTTGAATGTTAGCCACTGAAAACCATATGAATAGTAACAGAATAGTCTTTCATGTAGTGAGTCTTTCAGCTTGGAAGGCACTCAAAATATGACCGGGGACGAGTTGCCTCCTCAAAGTAGGCTTGAACATAATGATGTAAATGGAGCAAAGCTTTTAGGATCTTCTTTTCCTGATGGGTCACATTCAAAATGAGGAGAATCAGCTGCAAACATCCATTAACAATGGAACAAAGCATGTATGAGGGACTCCTGGTGTGATGCTGTAGTATCAGCACCAAACTGTGAACCACAAAGTTGACAATTCAAACTCACCAGCTGCTCCTTGGAAACTCTTTATTAGTTTTCTATGAGTTGGAACTGACTCAATGGCACTTAACAACAACAACTGAATGTATGAAGCACGACTCTAGGAAAATTGGAAGCTGTCAAAAGTGTTCCATTGCAATGGAACACATAAAAATTGACATCTTAAGCATTAGTGAGTTTAAATGGGCTGGTGTTGGTCACGTTGAATTTGACAATCAATAGAAAATCATATGGTTTACTATATCTGGAATGACAAATTCAAGAGGAATGCTGTCATGTTCACCATCATAAAGAACATGTCAATATCTATCTTGAATTATAATGCTGTGGTGTTAGAATAATATCCATACACCTATAAGGTAGACCAGTTACTATCTCTACCTATAAGGTAGATCAGCATTACTATTCGTATTTACACACTAGCCACTAAAACCAGTGATGATGGAATTGAAGAATTCAACTAACTTTTCAGTTTGAAATTGATCAAATATGCAATTCAAATGTAGTGGTAATTTCTAATTACTCGTGATTGGAACGTGAAGGTTGGAAACAATGAGAAATGGATTAGTAGTAAGAAAATATGGCCTTGAAGATAGAAATGATGCTGGAGATCACATGTTAGAATTTTGCAAGACCAGTGACTTATTCACTGCAAATGCCTCTTTGTTGCTGTTGTTATGTGCCGTGGAGTCGGTTCTGACTCATAGAGACCCTGTACAGGGTTTCTGAGGCTGTACATCTTTATGGGAGCAGAAAGCCTCATCTTTCTCTGGCAGAACCACTGGTAGTTTCGAACTGCTGACCTTAAGGTTCACAGCCCGATTCATAACCACTACCCTACCAGAGCTCCTAAGTGCCTCGTTAGACAACATAAAAGGTGACTATACACACTGATGGCACTTAACAACAACAACAACAATACACACTGACTTCATTGGATGGAATACCCACGAATTAAATTGACTACATCTGTGGGAAGATATGGTAGAAAAATTCAACATCATCAGTTAAAATAAGGCCAGGAGTAGACTGTAGAACAGATAATTAATTGCTCATTTTCAAGTTCAGATTGAAGCTGAATAAAATTAAAGCAAGTCTATAAGCGCCAAAATACGACCTTGAATATATCCCACCTGAATTTAGATACCTTCTCAAAGAACAAATTTGTTGCATTAGACACTAATGACTGAAGACCAGAATTGTTGTGGGATGACATCAGTAACATACAGGAAGAAAGCAAAGGTCATTCAAAAGACAGGGAAGACCAAAATGGGTGTCAGAATAGACACTAAACCTTGCTCAGAAGCATACAGAAGAAATAAGGACGTAAATGAACTCAACAGAAAATTTAAAGGACAACTTGAGAAGCAAAGTCAAGCATTATAATAAAGTGATCAATGATCTGGAGTTAGAAAACTGAAAGGGAAGAACATTCTCAGCATTTTTGAAGTGGAAAAAGAGCTGAAGAAAAATTCAAACCTCAATTTGTAATATTGAGGGATTGAGTCCTGGTGTGGATTAATGCACTGTACTGCAAAGTTGGTTTGAATCACAAGGTCAGTGGTTCAAGTTCACCAGCTGCTCCTTGGAAACTCTATATAGGGTTGCTATGGGTTGGAACCGACTTAATGGCACTTAACAACAACAACAACAACAACAACAACAACAACAATGCATAAAATATTGAATGATGCAGAAAGCATCAAAATAAAATGGAAGGTGCTCACAGAATCATTTATTCAAAAAGAAATGGTCAATGTTCAACCATTTCAAAGGTCTGATATGAATAAGAAGCGATAGTAGTGAAGGAAGAAGGCCAAGTTGCACTGAAGACATTGGCAAAAAGCAAGACTCCAGGAACTGAAGAAATATAAATGGAAATCTTTCAACAAACTGAGGCAGCACTGGAGATGCTCACTTAATCTATGTCAAGACAGTTGAAAGACAGCTACTTGGGCAAATCATTGGAAGACATTCATATTTGTGCGTACTCTAAAGAGAGATGACCCACAGAATGCAGAAATAATGAACAACATCATTAATTTACATGAAAGTAACATTTTGCTTAAGATAATTAAAAAATGGTTGCAACAGTACATTGACAGAAAACTGCCAGAAATTCAAGCTGGATTCCAAAGAGTAGGTGGAATTAAGGATATCATTGCGGACATCAGATTGATCTTGACTGAAAACAAAGAATACCTGAAAGATGTGTACTTGTAATTTATTTATTATGCAAAGGGTTTTGACTGTGTGGCTCATGACAAACTATGGATATCATTGTGAAGAATAGGTATTGCAGAATATTTCACTGTATTCATTAGGAACTTGTACATAGACCTGTTTTGTTAAGTGCTGTTGAGTTTGTTCTGACTCATAGCGACCCTGTATAGGGTTTCTAAGGAGCAGCTGGTGAGTTTGAACCACTGACCTTATAGTTCAAACTGACTTATCAGTCCAGTACTTTATCCCACAGTGTCATACCTAGAAGTAGTTAAAACAGAACAAGGGGATACTGAATGGTTTAAAATCAGGAAAAGTGTTATATCATTTCATCATATTTAGTCAGCCTGTATACTGAGCAAATGATCTGAGAAAGTGGGATATATGACGAATAATGTAGCATCAAGATTGGAGGAAGTCTCATTAACAATCTGGGATATGCAGGTGATACAACCTTGCTTGTTGGAAACAAAGATGACTTAAAAATACTCACTAATGGTGATCAAAGACTACAACTTTCATATGGATTGCACATAGGTGTAAAGAAAACAAAAATTCTCACAACTTGACCAATGAAGAAAATATTGAAATTGCCAAAGATATCATTTTGCGTGGATCCACAATCAACATTCATGGAAATAGTAGTTAAGAAATCAAAGGGCTTATTGCATATGGCAAATCTGCTGTAAAAGTATTTAAGAGCAAAGATATCCATTTGGGGACTAAGGTGTGCCTGACCCAATCCATGATAGTTTTAATAGCTTCATAGGCATGTGAAAGTTGGACAATGAATAAGGGAGACTGTAGAAAAATCAATGCATTTAATAATAGTATTGAAGAAGAATATTAAAAGGACCATATACTGCCAGAAGAGCAAACAAATCTGTCTTGGAAGAAGTATAGCAAGAATATTCCTTAGAAGCCAAGGTGACAAGACTTTGTTTTCTGTACTTTGGACAATTTATCAGGAGGGACCAGTCCCTTGAGAAGGCTATAATACTTGATAAAGTGGAGGGTCAGTGAAAATGATGAAGACCCCCAATGACACAGTGGAAGCAGCAATGGGTTCAAATGTCACAACAATTGTGAGGATGGCTCAAGACCAGGCAGTATTTGCTTCTGTTGTGCAGAGGTTCGCTATGAGTCAGACCTAACTCAATGACACCTAAAAACAATGTACTTGAGGATAAACATTAGAATGTATGTTGGGAGATAGCAGGGAAAGCCAAGTGACAAAGGGGATATCATAGCAGCTCAGCGTGATGTTAAGAATAGAATGGATTTTAGAGGGCTCTGCTACAGTCAAAGTAGGAGGCAGTTAACTGAATCAGAGTAGTAGCAGTAATGATGCAAAGGGTGATCAGGAGGTAAATTGCTGAGCATTTGGAACTGGTTACAATGTAGAAGGGTTCAATGATGCCTCTAGCCTAACCCTAATCCCTTCTGAATGGTGTTTTATACTAGAGAATCACACATAGGGGTAGACACCACGTGATGATGAATTCAGATGCATCTATAAGCACCAAAGAATGCGAGGGCTGGTTGGCAGTCACAGAGACTTGGAAAGAGGTATGGAACGGTTCCTCTCTCAAAACGCTAAAAAATAATCAACAAGGCTGATATCCGGATTTGGTCCTCTAGCCTCCAGAACTGTGAGCAAATACAATTCTGTTCTTTAAAGCCACCAACTCTGTGGTATTTTGTGCATACTTCGGACATATTGTCAGGAGGGACCAGTCGCTGGAGAAGGATGTCATGTTTGGAAAGGTGGGTTAGCCACCGCTCATCTGTCAGTTTGTTGTACTGTGGTGGCTTGTGAGTTGCTGTGGTTCTGAGGGCTCTGCCACCAGTATTTTAAATACCAGCAGGATACCCATGGAGGACAGGCTTCAGATGATCTTCCAGACGAAGACAGACTAGGAAGAGATCCATATTTGTGCCCATTTCAAAGAGAGGTAACCCACTGGAATGTGGAAATCATCGGACAATATCTTTGATATCCCAAGCAAGTAAAGTTTTTACTCAAGGTAATGCAGAAATGGCTACAAGCATACATTGACAGCGAACTTCCAGAGGTTCAAGCTAGATTCAGAAGAGGCTGTGGAATGAGGGATATCATTATATCACATGCAATAACCTCATATGCATGTGAAAGCTGGACAGTGATAAGGAAGACTGTAGAAGAATTGATGCTTTTGAGTTATGGTGTTGGAGGAGAATATTGAAAGTGCCATGGACTGCCAAAAGAACCAATAGATCCATTTTGGAAGAAGTGCAGCCAGAGTGCTCCTTGGAAGCCAAGATGGCCAAACTTCATCTCTCATTCTTCGGACAGGTTGTCAGGAGGGAGCAGTCACTGGAGAAGGATATCATGTTTGGTAAGATGGAGGGTCAGAGAAAAAGAGGAAGACCTCCAGTGAGATGGATTGGCCAAGTGGCAGCATTGATGGACTCAAGAGTGGCAACAGTAGTGAGGTTGACCCAGGATCGGGCAGTGTTTCATTCTGTTGTGCATAAGGTCACTATGAGTTGGTTCCAACTCGAAGGCACCTAACAACAACAACAACAACAAGGTGGGTTTGAGAATAAGAGGAAGACACCCAGCAAAATGAATTGACAAAGTGGCCGTATCAATTGGCTCAAGCCTGGCAACAATTGTGAGGTTGGCTCAGGACCGGGTAGTGTTTCGTTCTGTTGTGCATAGGGTAGCTATGAGTTGGTACAGACTCGATGGCTCCTAACAACAACAACTTTAAGAAACAAAGAGAGGTATGTTTTAGAGAACATTTGGGGTTTTGTTTCTATTGAAAATATTTGCTTTAAATTGTTAGCCAAAAACTGTATTTTTCCATCCTGAATTTTCTATTTGGACAAGATAGTAATTAACAAGTTGTACTAATGTCCACTATTGTGCATTTAATAACCTAAGCTTGTTCCTCACATAGTGTAAAACAGAATCGCTGCTGTGAAGCTGAGTGTTTTCATGCAGGACATTTACTTTTAATGGACAGATGTGTGCTATGGCATTGGCTGTATGACTACTTGGCTGTTCCTGCCTCTCATATTTGTCTACTGATGCCATTTTGATAACAGACCATCCTTCTGGAGACACTGCCCAATGTTTTATTCATGCTTCACGTGAAACAAAGAGCACTGAGTCTAGAGAGAAACTGTTTGTATGGTTTTGGTGATGGCGCTATAGCTTCTGTGTGACACATAGAAAGCATTTCACTCTCTTCACTGTTGTTTGGCTGTGTTCTTCTAATTGGCACACCTCACACCTTATTTCTTTCTCTAGACTATTCTGATTTACAAGATAAATACATAGGAAATGTAACTTCTCATGAACAAAAAGCAGTCTTTGGGGCCTGTTCTCGAGTCTTCCCTGATTGACAGACATCTTGGCCTTCTTCCTTTCACATCACTTTTCCCTTTTGATTCCCAAAAGAGGAATGATTTTATTGCACAAACCCTCCACTGTAGTGACTCATTCAACATCCTTTCCTGTTTCTCTGTCCTTCAGTGACTGAGTTCCCTAGTAATACATGAGCCCAGATAGTATTTATGGTAAGTAGCTCCTGATGAAGATTTCATAGTGAGTTATACTTTCTAGGAGTATGAATATTTAGCAAGAGGATTTCTGGAGCTACAAATACCTGAGTTCAAAATGACAAATAGTGAAGACAAAGCGGCGTAATGTGTGTTTGCTCTGGTGGAATATGTTGGTAGTCTGTAATTCTACCAGACAGGAACCTGGTAACATAGTGGGTTACACATTGGGCTGTTAACCACAGCGTTGCTTATTCTGTGGGAGAAAGGAGGCTTTCTGCTCCTTGGTCACTGTGAGTTGGAACCGCCTCGATGGTACGCAACAACAATAACAACAACAATTCTATCAGATAGGTGATAATCATATTAGTTTAATTAGCTTTAATTAAGTCTTGTTCCATCCCAAAGTGGGTGTTGTTTACATTTTTTAAGTTTATGTTTGAATTGTTAAAGCTGTATCCATCAGGCTAGGCGAGGTTAGGCTACGATGCAGCAACAAATGATCCCAGATATCAAAGAATTATTTCTCAGTCAATAGCCATTGGGCAGGTGTCTCTGCTAGTCAGAGTCACTCAAAGACCTTGGATGATGGAAACTATATCTCAACATGTCTTTCATGATCATTATAGACTGGGGCAGGGAACAAGGTAAATCATGGCCAGGTAAATCCTCATGACTATGTCTAACTTCAAAGGAGATGTTGTTATTGTTATTAAGTATCATGGAATCAGTTCTGACTCATAGTGACTCTGTATATAGTTTACAAGGAGCAGCTGGTGGGTTTGAACCACTAACCTTGTGGTTTTCAGTCTAGTATTTATCTTATAGCACCATACCAGGACTCCCAAAGGAGTTAGGAGAGTACAATTCTACTACAAATTAAAAAGGCAGAAAGCCAGACATTTTCAATGAAAAGAATCACCTTCATATAAGCAATGCATACTCCTTGAAGAAAATTTGGAGAAGATAGAAAAAAAGGTAAAAACAAATGTGGTCTGTGTTGCAATTTCAGTAACATGAAGGACTGAATAGCTACAGGAACTCCTCTTATGACATAACTAAAATGCTGATTGAATTCTAATAAATGCTACTTTGATTTGAGTTTGAAAGAAAGCAGTTTCTGAGATTAAGAGGGAATTCAAGTGGAAAGTAGGAGCTTGGAGAGAAGCTGTGGTTGGGGGCTGGAGATTTAAAGCCCACTGGGGAACAGGAGACAAGGCTTAAAGGTGGAATTGAGGTGGAGTCCATCTGTGAAAAATGAACAGAAAATCTTTGCTTGAGAGTTAGGAGAAACGACAAGGAAACTAGCTGTGCACTTATGGGGACAAAACAATTTCCTGTGACAAATTGAAACTCTAATCTTGTATTACAGACTGCTGTGGGGCTGGTATTATTAGCCCAGGATTCTCTTGGAATCCCTGGGTGGTGCAAGTGGTTAAATGCTTGGCTACTAATGGAAAGATTGGTGATTTTAACCCACCCAGAGGCACCTCTGAATAAGAGTCTGGCGATTTGCTTTCAGAAAGGTCACAGCCATGAAAACTCTATGGAGCACAGTTCTATTCTGAAACGCATGGGGGTGCCGTAAGGCAGAATAGACTTGATGGCATCTGGTTTTAGTCCAGGATTCGAAGCCTCCTTAAACTAATATAAAAACTGGTCTCAGTCATGAGAGAATCCTGGGTCCTCAATAGATTAAAGTGGAAATCACAGGAACCTGGCAAAATGATCACACAAAATCACTTCAGATCTTACCATCTAAAAACATAATTGGCTAATATTTTGGTAAAATTGTTGCTTGTATTGTTGAAGTGCCATTGGGTCTGTTCTGACTCAGTGACCTGCGACAGAACAAAACACTGCCGAGTCCTGCATCATACTCACAGTTGTTATTCGATTCCATTGTTACTGCTACTCCATATTGTTGGGTGTTCTCCTCTTTCTTGGTGACCCTCCACCTGACCAAGCATGATAGCCTTCTCTAAGGACAGATCTCTATGGAAAACATGTCTGAAAAGCAAGAGACAGAGTCTTGCCCTCCTGGCTTCTGAGGAGCATTTTGCCTGTACTTCTTCCAAGACAGATTCGTTTGTTCTTCAGACAGTCCATGGTCCTTTCAATCTTTTTCTCCAACACCATAATTTAAATGCATCAATTCTATGTCCTTCCTTATTCATTCTCCAACTTTCACATGCATATGAAGCTATTGAAGATATCATGGCTTGGTACCTTTAGTCTTCAAATTGGCAGCTTTGCTCTTTACCACTGTAAAGAGGTTTGTTTGTTTGTTTTTGCATATTTGTCTAATGCAATATGTATCGACTACAGCTTCCATGAAAATTGGTTGTGGATCCAAGCACAATGAAGTCTTGGACAACTTCAATCCTTTTTTAAAAAAAATGTTTTTATTGTGAATTATGTGATAGTTTACATGGGAGAACATTGGCTTTACTTTCATCGCAACTTCAGTGTTTTCTCTATTTAGCACGATGTTATTTATTGGCACAGTTGTGAGGGTTTTTGTGTTCCTTACATTGAGGTGCTATTCTTAAAAGCTGCAGTTTTTGATTTTTATAAGTAAGCATTTTATGTCCTCTTTGTTTTCAGAAAGCAAAGTTATGTTATATAGGTTTTATTTATTTATTTATTTATATTTTTTTGTTACATAGGTTTTTAAATTTAGTTGTAGTCCTGTCATTTTGAATTATGAAAGCAACGTTTTCTGCAAATAAATTGTAAGTCACTGAATGTAATTGAATTACTGCAGTAAGCATTCTTCCCAACTGCAGCACTCTCATTTGATATGCAAATGTTTGTTTCCTCTTTCTACCTCAGAAATATGGCTCATCTACTCTGCTGACAAAAAGGTGGATATATTTTTTTAAAAAGTAAAAGACAGATTTAGACAAGGATGGAGAGAGAAAATATGGCTGAATAAGAACTCAGTGGGATGTTATTGGCCCCAATGAAGAGCAAAAAATGTAAAATCATTTCCATTCAGTTGATTTATGTAGGTATGTCTTTCAGCAAAAAGTCTTTCTCATAAACTCAATACCGTCTATGTCTGTGTGTCATGATTTTTTGCTTCATGTGTAATTAGATGGGAAGATGGATTATTTCTCAAGTGAGTCTCGTGGGTATTTGCTGAGGAAATTATACATCTGGAAGTTGTTTGGATGAGTTCAGTGTCAACACTTCTGTTCTCCCTGTGAAAGAGGCATGTTGGGGGCAAGATGAGCAGCCATAATGGTAGTTTGCTGGTAAGTAGTCTAAGTCTATTTTCAGAATTCTGTGTGGTACTTATATAAATAGGTAGTGCTTAGTCACAATGTACAACCTGTCCAAAGTAGACAACTTCTTCAATTCCAACAGGAACTACGTCAGGTGTATATGGTTTGGGAAATGCCAGCTACTCATCTCTCTTCCATGAGTTCTAATCTTCTAACTGAGGAAATATACAAAGAGCCAAGTGGGGATTGAATGGCAGGATCAAGTTTTTAATGACAAACCTGGCTTGAAGAATTCCACAGGGCCTCCTCTGTCTTAAAACGATGATTTTCAACTCTAGGACTGATCACCCCGTGTTGCTGCCTCTAGATGCTGTTTAGTTGACCGAACTCCTTGTGATCCCATGCATAATAAAATGAAGGACTCTTCAGCCCTGCACTATCTTCAGGATAGATTGTGATCCACAAGGCTGTCATTGGTTGATTTTTATAAGTAAATTGCCAGATATTTCTTTTTCGCTTGTCTTAGTCTGGAAGCTCCTCAGAACCTTGTTTAGCTTTATAGCAGCAAGCTAGCTTCCACTGATCGATAGATGGTGATTATGCATAAAGTGCATTGGTTGGGAACTGAACCTGGGTCTCCCACAATTAAACTAGAACCATTGAATCACCCCCATAGGACCTCCCTATCCAACTGAAAAAGGAGAAAGAAGACAGATAGAGCTGTCTCGTTTCATCAAGTCTGCTAGTTGTAGTGTGGTAATTACTAGGAGTCCCAAGTGGCACAGATGGTTGTGGTTGAGTATGAGCCAAAAGGATGATAGTTTGAACCCACAAGGTGGCACACTCAAAGACAGTCCTGGTGATCTGACGGCCTCTGAAAACATCAGGGAGCAGATCTCCTCTGGGCACATGGGTGGCTATGAATCTAAATCTACTCCATAGCAACTGAAAACAACAGACTAGTTACTAGAGTTCATTGATATTTCCCATCCACTTCTATCTAACCAAGACTTTGAACTAGTTCAACTATGTTGTTGTTAGGTGTCATCGAGTCGGTACCGACTCATAGCGACCTTATGCACAACAGAACAAAACACTGCCCGGTCCTGTGCCAACCTCACTATTGTTGCCATGTTTGAGCTCATTGATGTTGCCACTTCAACTATGGCTAAGGGGAAAAGTCAGAACAGATCTGGATTTTAAAAAATTGGTGTAGCGGAATGATGACCAGAATGGAACCCATGTAAAGTCCTGGAATGAGAGAAGAGGTGTAGTGAGTCCCTCAGGAGCCTGATGGAGGAGGTTGGATTATTGCCAGGATTGGGGAGCATGGCACTCATTCAATGTCACCTGTCAACACCCATCTTTGAGCAGCATACCCTAGACTGTGCTCATCAAGAGCTTTGGTTACTATGCAACGTCCATGCTGCCATTCATTCCTAAGAGGGAGATTAAGTTTCTAGCAGGTTGTTAACCCATAAATTGTCCTATTCTGGTCCACTTGCATTTTACAAATTTGCATCTGTTCTGTTTTCACTTCACTGATCATGACTGAAGCAGAAACAACTTGTCTGAAACCCTGTTCTTACACATTGAAAGGGATTCTTTGCAATTGGGCAGACCATGTGGGGAGCTCTGACAAGTTGGCTGCAGCAGGAAGTCAGGCGTGCCACTTCTGGGATGAAGCATTAAGGGCCAATTCACTATGCCCTCTGACCCTGCTGTGGTGAGCCCTGAGGCCCCTTGTTTAGAGGAGGTGACATAAGACTGAAGCAGCCTGGAATACTGAGACACCCCCCCCCCCCCCACACACACCTGGAAAACAAGAATCTGGAAAAATTCCATACCCAAAATGATTTTGGCAAGTTTCAAATAAACTTTTGTTGTGTGAAGCTAATGAGACTTTGGTACTATTCTTTAATCCAGCATACCAAAGTTTATCCTAATCAATATGCATTGAGACTACAGTCCACATTCCTATAGTGTAGGTTTAAGTGCAAGGGAGCAAAAGAATGAAAAAGATGGAGTAGTTTTCAGTGCAGAGGTCACACTCTCTTGTTAACATGGTCCAGTGAATGGTTCAGTGAATTATTGGGTTCTCCATAGCTTCCCCAATCAGATAAATTACCTTCTCAGTGGGCAAGAAGAAATCAAATTAGTTATTCCACTCAATGAGCAGGTGGAAAGAGAGCAGCAAAGTGTTGAGACAAGTTGTTTCCTTTGGACATACAAAGCAGAAATCTTGTAGAGTGTGGACATCTTTGTGCACAGATAGATTTTTAACTTACTAATGGCAATGTTTGGCAAGTCTGCTTTCATAGTACTACAATTTTTGGGGTACTCTTTCTCTTGTTAATTACTATGCTTGCTTTTTTTTTTTTTTAATTGTTCATTACTGATGTTCATTTGAACATGTGCAGGGCTGGTCAGTTTCAATGCAAGAAGTCTTATGCTACCTCTTGGTAAACTCCCATTGTTTTACGTTTGGTAAATTTCTCTTTGGAGGTTGCTGTGGGATTTACATAGAGGAAGAACAAGATCCAAGAAAATGACAGATGTTACCATCTGTTTTCAAGGAAATGCTTTTTATGAATTAATATTTATTAGCCTGCAAAGTTAAGACAACAGAGTTTACTATCTTCACTTCAATTACTTGGCATCTTAAAGAAAAGAAAAACACAAAGTTTTATTCAATATGCAACCTGCAGAAAAGATGATATAACATTGACAAAAGGGAAATTAATTAGGTGATTTTTATAGTACAACTTGCTTGAAAACAAAAAAAGAAAATAAAATTTAAAGAGGACAACTCCCAGTGACTGCCTCGTCTCCTACTCAAAATAGTTTGCCCATGCCAGTGGATTTATTTTCTCTCGTCTCATTTTCAGTTTGACTTTCGGAATCTCTTTTTTGGATCCACATCAGTGGGGATCTCTTAGACTAAGTCCTCAACCTATGTTGTTGTTGTTAGGTGCCCTCAGGCCTGTGTCAACTTATAGTGACTCCAAGTACCACAGACTGAAACATTCCCCAGTCCTTTGTCATCCTCACAATTGTCGTTATGTTTGAGCCCATTGTTGCGGCCACTGTGCCAGTCCATCTCACTGGGGGTCTTCCTCTCTTTCACTGACCCTCTACTTTACCAAGCATGATGGCCTTCTCCAGGGACTGGCCCCTCTTGATAACATGTTCAAAGTTATCAAGCTTCTAAGGAGTATTCTGACTGCATTTCTTCCAAGCGTAATTTGTTTTTCCTTCTGGCAGTGTATGATATAGTCAATATTCTTCACCAAAACCATAATTTAAATTCATTAATTCTTCTCCAGTCTTCCTTATACATTGTCCACCTTTCACATGTTTATAAGGCCATGGAAAATACCCTAGCTTGGATCAGGTGCACCTTAGGCCACAAAGCGATATTTTTTGCTTTTCAACATTTCAAAGAGGGCTTTTGTAGCACATTTGTCAGTGCGATACTTCGTTTAATTTCTTGACTGTTACTTCCAAGGGAGTTGATTGTGGATACAAATCAAACGAACTCCTTGACAACTTCAATCTTTGTTCCGTTTATCATTATGTGTTTATTGGTCCATTTGTGAGATCTTTTGTTTTCTTTACATTGCTTTATAATCCCTACTGAAGGCTGTATTCTTTGATCTTTATCAGCAAGTGCTTCAAGTCCTCTTGGATTTCAACAAGCAAGGGTGTATCATCTTCATATTGTAGGTTGTTAATAAGCCTTCCTCTAATCTTGATGCCATAGAGGCCAGCTTCTTGCATTATTTGCTTGGTATATAAATTGAATAAGTGAAAAGATACAACCCTGATGCACATTCTTCTGGTTTTGAATCACCCAGTAGCTCCTTGCTTTGCTCAAATGATTGCCTCGTAGTCTGTGTACAGATTCTGCATGGGCACAAATAAGTGCTCTGCATTTGCTATACTTTGCAATGCTATCCATAGTTTGTTATGATCCACACAGTAGAATGCCTTTGCATAACCAATAAAGCACGAGTAAACATCTTCCTGATATTATCTGCTTTTAGCCACTAGCCATTTAAAATCAGGAATCCTTTTTCTATGTCCTCTTCTGAATTTAGTTAAAATTTCTGATAGTTTTCCACCCATCTGCTGGGGAGTCATTTTTAAATTATCTTCAGCAAAATTTTACTTGCATGTGATATTAATGATATTTTTCAATAATTACTACATTCTGGGGTCACCTTTGGAATTGTTGTTGTTGTTAAGTGCCATTGAGTTGGTTGTGACCTATAGCAACCCTGTATAGGGTTTCCAAGGAGAGGCTGGTGGGTTTGAACCACCTACTTTGCAGTTGAAACTGACCTTGCGGTCCAGCACGTTATCCTGTAGTACCACATCAAATACGTATCTCTTCCTGTAAGCTGACCACACAGCTATAGTCCAAATTTCTTTGCATAGAATAGTGAGTGCTTTTAATGTTGTGTCATTTTGTTGAAACCTTTCCATTGGTATTTCGTCAATTCTTGGAGCCTTTTTTTTCGCCAATGCCTTTAGTGCAACTTGGATTTGTTTAAATACCATTGGTTCTTGATCATACACTACCCCCTGAAATGTTTGGACGTCAACCAATTCACTTTGGTTCAGTGACTTTGTGCATACCTTTCATCCTATTTTGATGTTTCCTGTACTGTTCAATATTTTGCCCTTGGTGGTGGTGGTGGCTGTGTCGTGAAGTTGATTCACAGTGAAGTTGGTGACGCATAGTGAAGTGGGTCATGCATAGAGACCCTGCGTAGGGTTTCTGAGACTGTAAAAGCTTATGAGAACAGAAAGCCTCATCTTTCTCTCATAGAGAGACTGGTAGATTCAAACTCCTGACCTTGCATTTAGCAGCCCAACTTGTAACCTACCATGCCACCAGAACACCTTATTTTTTCTGATAAAACCGTTTCTTCCATATTGCAACCCAAGGCTGAAATGTTTTCTTAAGTGATTTCAGTTTGAGAAATGCTGAGCGTGTTCTTCCCTTTTGGTTTTCTAATTGCTGGTCTTTTCACATTTCATGATAGTGCTTTGTCTTCTTAAGTTGCCCTTTGAAATTTCTCTTCAGCTCTTTTATTTCATTATGTCTTCCATTATCTTTAGCTACTCTACATTCAACAGCAAGTGTCAGTGTCTCTTCTGACATCCATTTTGTTTTTTTCTTTACTTCTAGTCTTTTTCATGACCTTTTGCTTTCTTCATTTTTGATGTTCTTGATGTCATCCCACAACACTTCTGGCCTTTGGTCAAGAGTATTCAATGAACTAGATTTTCTTTTGAGATGGCTTCTTCTCTAAATTCAGGTGGGATATACCCAGATCATATTATGGCACTCAAATATTTGTATTAATTTTCTTCAGCTTCAGCTTGAACTTGCATAAGAGCAGTCTGCCCCTGGCCTCATTTTGACTGATGAGACTGAACTTCTCAATTGTCTCTTTCTACATATATAGTAGATTTGATTCTTGTTTATTCCACTGGGCAAGGTCCATGTGTATAGTTGCTGTTTATGTTTAAAATAAGTATTTACAATGAATAACTCATTCATCTTGAAAAAGTCTGTCGTGATGTTTTCAGTGTTGTTTCTGTCACAAAGGCCAGATTTTCCAGCTACTGATTTTTTCTCTTTGCTTCCAACTTTCACATTCCATTCACCAGTAATTATCAATGAGTTTTAGTGCATATTTTGTAAATTTCAGGCTGCGGAAGTTGATAGAATTCTTCATTTTCTTCAAGCTTAGCTTTAGTGGTCAGTGAGTAATTTTGAATAATAGTTCTATTAACTGGTTTTCCTTGTAGATGTGTAGATATTATCGTATCACAAACATCAATGTATTTCAAGATAGATATTGAAATGTTCTTTTTGATAATGAATGTGATGACATTCTTCTTTGAATTTTCACTCCTGGCAAAGTAAATTTTCATTGTTTGATTCAAAATAGCCAATGTCAGTCAATCTCAACCCAGGAGTGCCTAAACTATCAATCATTATGCCTTCCATGTTCATTTGATAAGAGCTTTCAATTTTCTTAGATTTACACTTCATGCATTTCATGGATATTTACAACTACTTATTGTCATATTGGAAGTTCTGATGTGGCACTGAGGGTTAATGCACCAGACTGCAAAGCCATTTGAACTGCAAGGTTGGCAGTTCAAACTCACCAGCTGCTCCTCGGAAACCCTATACAGGGTTGCTATGGGTCAGAACAGACTCGATGGCCCTTCACAACAACAAATTATCATATTGAGTCATGCCACATTAGCAAGTGAAGGTCCCAAAAGCTTTGCTCCATTCGCAGCATTAGGGTCAACTTTATTTTGATAATGAATGTGATGACATTCACAAACACACTCAGTTATATTTTGAGTCTCTTTGGCCTGAGTGGCTCATCTTCAGGCATTGTATCAGACAATGTTACACTGCTATTCATAAGGTTTTTGGGAATGGTCAGCCTGTTTCTTCTTCCTAGCTCCACTCAGACCTGTCCACCATGGGTGACGCTGTTGATATTTGGAATACTAGTGACATAGCTTCCAGCATCACAGCAACATGGCAGCTACCACAGCACAACAAGTTGAATGAAGAGTGCTAAGACTTTTGTGTAGGAACATGTAAAAAAAAAATTAGTAAAAAAGAAATGAGCCACAGAAGGATTAAATAACAAACTGTGTTGTGTCCTTAAATTGTATACAATTGAATGCAATATCCTTAATTTGTTATTTGTATCCTGGAACAGTCACAGAAATGCCATATGGCTAATCATTCAAAATGCTATGACTTGTCAAAAACATTCATTGCCATTTTGTAGAATACTGACTCATAGCAGCCTACAGGACAGGGTAGAATTGACCCACAGGGTTTCTAAAGCTGTAATGTTCATGGAAGTCAACCGCCACATCTTTCTACAACAGAGCAGTTAGTGGGTTTCCACTGCGACACTTTCAGTTAGTAGCCAAGTGCTTTAATCACAGAAACACCATGGCTTCTTAAAAATACCAGCAGGACAGGACTGTATAAACTGCTGCAGTAGAATTCATTGAGAATGCCATCCTGTCTGTCCAGAACTGTTGAGACTTATGCATTTCATTCTTGGTTTTGATCTACTCCACACATATTGAAAGCCTCCTCTGTGTCAAGAGTCCTGGTGTGGCACTGTGCATTAATGTGATGGACTGTAAAGTTGTTTTGAACAGGAAGGTCAGTGGTTCAAGCTCACCAGTCCCTTCTCAGAAACCCTATATAGGGTCGGTATGGGTCAGAACCAATTCAATGACACTTAACAACAACAACTCTGTGTCAACTATTATTCTCTTTTTTTTGTGGCTTCTAACTCATAGTGACCCTGTATCAGAATTCCAAGGAGCAGTGGTTGAGTTTGAACCACTGACCTTGTGGTTCAAACTGACCTTGCAGTCCAGTGCTTTACCCTACAGTGTCACACCAGGATTCCAAACATCATTTTGTTGTTGTTGTTAAGTGCTGTCAAGTCAATTCCGACCCATAGTGACCCTGTATATGGTTTCTGAGGAGCAGTTGTTGAGTTTAAACCTCCTACCTTGCAGTTCTGGTAGCGTAGTGGTTA
>NW_006408562.1:14731539-14779946 GCF_000296735.1 Chrysochloris asiatica | reverse complement strand
TTCCCTGGAGTGGCTGGTGGGTATGAACCATCGACTTTGCGGTTAGGGTTATCCTACAGCACCACAGCAGGACCCCATATTAAACATTGTTGTTGTTAAGGCCGTTGAGTTAGTTCTGACCCATAAGACTTTCAAGCACAGGGTTTTCAAGTAGCACTTGGTGAGCTGAACCACTGACCTTGCAGTTCATACTGACATTGCAGTCCAGTGCGTTAGCCTAAGCACCACCCCAGGACTCCACATGAAATATTAGGAAAGCTTAATGTATTTATTTTTTAAGTATAAATATGCAAATTGAGAGTCAGGAAACACATTACTTAGATAACAGCTTTTCTGACTCACTGTCTAACTTTTGATCCGAGAGGCCTTCAAAAAGTTCATGGAAAAATGGATCTAAAAAATAATGGCATTTCCCCACAAATTTTTGAAGCTCCCTCATATGATAATTTATGATATTTATATACATAGATTGCTTCCCACTTTAGTAATCTCAACTTCACTCCTCTGAGCATCCTGAGAAGGACCTCGTGCTTGGTAAAGTAGAGGGTCAGTGAACCAGATGAATTGGCACAGTGACTGCCACAGTAGGTTGAGAGCCAGGCACAGAATCAGGCAGCTGTAAATAGGGCTGCTGTGAGTCAATGCCACCTAACAACCACAGCAACAAAGCCTCATAGTTATCCCCATGCGTATCCACTTAAGAAACTTGTATATTAATAGCCTACTTTATGCCAAAAACAATCTTTGGCACTGATATAGATGAATAAACAAGATAAAATTTCTCTCCTCATGGAGAGTTCATTCTAGTGTATGTTGGGGGAGACAGACTATGAACAAAGAAGCAAGTATGTACTATATTACATAAATGCTATGGAGACAAAATCAAGTAGGTTGAAGGGGATTGGAATTACTGAGTCCAACTCACTCATCTGGGCTCTTAAGTGCCAATTTTGTGAACCCAAGAGCCCATATGAGTGACCTGTCATTGAGTACTAATCACACGGCTACTTGAAATTGGTCCTGGTAAATGTAATTATAGAGCAGAAATGAGCACATACCCATCAGGACTTTACTTTTCTCCACAGAGCCAACAGTTAACCAGTTACCAGCACATTACTAGATGAGGATGAGGGTTTCTCTACTGAATGTTTGGAAAAGATCTCACTCATCAGAGAGCTGAAGGAAATGAGGGTGTGATACAATTGAATATCAGGGCCAGGAAGAAAAGCATTCTTGGAAAAGGAACAGCATGACCTTTCACAGTATAATTGGAGAAACATAGTATCGGGGAGATTAGGTGAGAGAGGTAGAGGGGCAAGATTTTGTGAAATCTTGCAGGTAATGGTAAATTTGATGTTTCATAGTCAGAACTGGCTAAAGTTGAGTGGTGGCTGGCGTGGAGTTGGTTCCGACTCATAGCGACCCTGTACAGGGTTTCCGAGGCTCTAAATCTTTACAGGAGCAGAAAACCTCATCTTTCTCCCTCGGAATGGCTGATAGTTTCGAACTGCTGGCCTTGTAGTTCATAACCACTACACTACCAGAGCTCCTTGAGTAGCAAAATCTTTTTTAAAGTCGACGTATTTTCCAGTTGGTTACAGTTTTACCACTCATAACTGTATTTCACAAAGTTCACTTGCTTCACTGGTTTAAGCTACCTGGTCCGTCTAAGCATACGAGTTTCTGACCTTATTCAATAAGTTATAGTTATAGAACATGTTTTATGCGACTTTTGTGTATTTCTGAAACCATTGCAGAGTCTTCTCAACATAAGTAAAACAAGGACTATCTGTTTGTTCGGTTTGGTATCCAAGACAATGCTTTTCATTGTGCAAGTGCTCAGTAGATGTGTGTTGAGTGAACCAGCACTGTGGTTTAGGTGTTACCATTATCACTCGGTGACCCTACGTGCAATAGAACAAACCATGTTCCGGTCCTGTACCATCCTCACAATTCTTGTTATGTGTGTAAACATTGGTGCAGTTGCTATATCAACACGTTTTATTGAGCATCTTCCTTTCTTATTCAGACCCTTTATTTTTCCAAGCATCATGTCCTTCTCCAGACACTGGTCCAGTCTGGTAACATGTCCAAAGTACCTGAGCTGAAGTCTACCTAACCTTATTTCTAATGGGCATTGTGGTTGTATTACTAACACAGATTTGTGTGCTCTGTTTATGGTATCATCATTATTCTTTGCCAATACCATAATCCAAAGGTATCAATTCTTCAGTCTTCCTTATTCATTGTCCAGCTTTCACAGGCATGTGAGACAATTGAAGATACCATGCCTTTAGTTAGGTTCACCTTAGTGACATTTTTATTTGGTTTTGCTTTTTAACACTTTAAAGAGGTCTTATGCTGCAAATATGTCTAATGTAATATATTGTTTAATTTCTTGACTGCTGCTTCCATGGATGTTGGTTGTGGATGACAGTAAAATGAGTTCCTTGACAACTTTAACCTTTTCTCTGTCATGATGCTACTTATTGGTTCACTCCTAAGGATTTTGGTTTTCTTTACATTGATGTGTAATCCACAGTGAACACTGTAGTCATTGAGGGTTCTCATTAAGTGATTCAACTACTCTTCACTTTCAGCAAGCAAGGTTGTGCCATCTGCACATCACAGGCTGTTATTGGGTCTTCCTCCAATCCTGAAGCCATATCACTTTCATATGGCTCAACTTCTCAATTTATTTGCTCAGCACAGAGATTGAATAAGTATGGTGACAGGATCCAGTACTGACACACACCTTTCCTGATGTGAAACTATCCAGTCTCCCCTTGTTCTGTTCGAAAGACTGTTTGTTGGTCTATATATAGGTTTTGCATGAGCGCAATTAAGTACTATGGAATTCCCATACTTTGCAATGTGGTTATCAATATTGTTTTATAGTCCACACAGTTGAATGCTTTTGCTTTCTGGTATTCTTTGCTTTCAGTCAAGATCCATCTGACATTAGCAGTGATATCCTTCATTCCGCATCTTCTTCTGAATTCTGCTTGAATTTCTGGAAATTCCTTGTTGATGTACTATTATACCATTTAAAAATTATTTTAGAAATAGTACTAAGACTCTTTATGAAGGTAAGTAAAAAATTATTGCTACTAGTGTTCCAGTCCATATTTGCATGTGGTTATTCCAAACAAAACAATACATCATGTGTAAGCATGTCTCTGTGATCAGTGGATAGCTGTAGACAAGTGCTTAGTATACATTAATATACTTGTCTTAGTCTTGTTATGGTGTCTTCAAATATAAAAGTCTAGTAAAAACATACACTTCTCAGGGTATCTGCTTGGCCAGTTAAATTTAATGCTAAGAAGTTAGCTCAGAAGAATATGATGACTATTTTAGGGATTCCAAAAGGGATAACCTTGATAGATTTTCTTGACAGACACAGGGTGGTCACAAAGGTTTATTATAAAGAATTTCTAAGAAAATGAAAAATTGTGTTGAGGAATTTTTTTTCCATCACGGCAAGGCACCTGCTCAATGGTTTTGAAGGAAAAAGTCCCAGCTGTACTGAAGGTGTTGCTAAAAATCAAAACTCCGGGAATGGATGAAATACAAATTGAAGTATTTTAACAAACTGATGTAGTACCGGAAGCACTCACTGTTGTTGTTAGGTGTCACCAAGTTGGTGCTGATTCATAGTGACCCTATGCATAACAGAACAAAACACTGGCCAGTCCTGGGCCAACTTCACAATCGTTGCTACGCTTGAGCCCATTGATGCTGCCACTTTGCCAACCCATCTTGCTTGGGGTCTTCCTCCTTTTCTCTGACCCTCCATTTTACCAAATATGATATCCTTCTCCAGGAATTGGTGCCTCCTGACAATATGTCCAAAGTATGACATTCATAAGCGAGATGAAGTTAGACCATACTGGCTTCCAAGAAGCACTCTGACCGTACTTCTAACATGGATCTATTTGTTCTTTTGGCAGTCCATGATACTTTCAATATTCTCCTCCAATACCATATCTCAAATGCATTAATTCTTCTATGATCTTCCTTATTCACTGGCCAACTCTTGCATGCATATGAGGTTATTGACAATACTATGGCTTGGGTCAGGTGCATCTTAGTCCTAAAACTGCCATCTTTGCTCTTCAACACTTTAAAGAGGTCTTGCACAACACATTTGCTTAATGCAATACATCATTTGATTTCTTGACTGCTGCTTCCATGAGTGTTGATGCTGGATCCAAGCAAAATGAAGTATTTGACAACTTCATTCTTTTCTCCATGTTTACTTGTGTTTTGTTGATTATGCAAAGAAGTTCAAAAGTATGGAACATAACAAACTATATCTAACAATGTGAAGAATGGGAATTCCAGAACACTTAATTCTTGCAGAATCTGTACCTAGAACAAACGGTAGTCATTTTGATAGAACAAAGTGACAATAGGTGGTTTAAAATCTGGAAAGATGTGTATCAGGGTTGTATCCTTTCACCATTCTTTCTCAATCTGTATGCTCAGCAAATAATCTGAGAAGCTTGACTATATGAAAAAGAATGCAGCATCACAATTGGAGGAAGGCTCTTTAACAACCTTTGATATGTAAATGACACCACCTTGCTTGTTGGAAGTCAAGAGGACTTGAAGAGCTTGTTGATGGTGATAAAAAACTGCAGTCTCTATGGATTAGAAATCAGTGTAAAGTTGTAAAATCCTCACAACTGGACCAATAAACATGATAAATAGAGAAAGGATTAAAGATGTCAAGGAGTCAATTTTATTTGGACCCACAATCAATTCTTATGGGAATCAGAAGTCAAGAAATCAAATGACATATTGCATTGAGCAAATCTGCTGCAAATTAGCTCTTTAAAGTGTTAAAGGGCAAAGATATTACTTTGAGGACTAAGGTGCACCTGAACCCAAACCATGGTATTTTCAATGGCCTTATATGCAAGCGAAAGCTGGAAAATGAGTAAGGAAGACCAGAGAAGAATTGATGCCTATGAATGATGGTGTTTATAAAGAACATTGAAAGTACGATGGACTGCCAGCAGGACAAAGAAATCTGTGTTGGAAGGAGTACAGGCAGATTGTTCCTTAGAAATGAGGAGGATGAGACTTTGTTTCACATACTTTGGATGCATTATCAAGAGATATCGGTCCCTAGAAAAAGGCATCGTGCTTGATAAAGTAGAGGGTCAGTGAAGAAAGGAAGTTCCTTAATAAAATGAATTGACATTCTAACTGCAAAAATGGGCTCAAACATTCCAACAATTATGAGGATGACAACGGACTGATCGAGTTTCGTTCTGTTGTATGGGGGTTGCTTTGTGACAGAGCTGGCTTGATGGCACCCAACAATAGCAACAACCACAACAAAGTAAAGAGTTCAGAATTCTCCTGGGAGGGGTTAGAGAAAGGGAAACATTGACCTTGGAAGTGTATATACCTATTATACACAAAGATGAAGCATATTCCAGGAAGCAATAGTTTCACAGTTTTACATTTTTGTTTATTAAAGTTGTCTGTAAGGATCAGTAAAAGTAGCAATACTTTTATCTAACCTTCATAAATTAGTCTACATTGTTAATATTTTATAAAAATATACATTTAAAGGAATTTTAATAATGAGAAAAGCTAGTAATATCAAGTGTGACAGGCAAAACAAAGTGACTTTCTAGCAAATGCATATGGGCAACACCAGTAATTTAGGCAGCATAAAATATTGATAACAACAATTTTCAATGATTGCCATGCCTGATAGAAGGGAATACATAGACACTCAGTATTGAACACAGCAGCAGATTTGAGTTCTGAGGGGAGCCAGCACTGAGAAAGAACTCTTGTTTATTCTCTGTGCTAGCAGGATAGGAAATGAGGGTGATAGGCTGAACACATTCGGTGCCCTGTTCAAGGCTGCCATGCTCCCCAGTCAATGGCAAGGGATTTATCTCCATAGTTTAGGAAGCAGGATGGTGAGGAGGCTCCAGAGACATTGTTCCCTTTCTGTGTGGTGTAGAGCTAGTCACCAATTTCTCTAAGTCTCAGTTTCCTCAACTGCCTAAGTCCCCCTCTCTCAGCCCTCAAACTCTGAGACAGAAAAACCTCTCCCCAAACCATCAAGGTGACTCCAACTCATAGTGATACTGTAAAACGAAATAGAACTGTCCCATCGGGTTTGCAAGGTAGACCCCCAACAAGATGGATTGGCCAGGTGGCATCATTGATGGACTCAAGTGTGGCAGCGATAGTAAGGTTGGCCCAGGATCGGACATTGTTTCATTCTGCTGTACATGGGGTCACTATGAGTCAGTTCCAACTCGATGGCACCTGACAACAACAACAACAACAACCTCTACATAAGCTATCACGTCTTTTTCCTGTGGAATGGTTGGTGGGTTCAGACCACCAATATTTCAGTTAGCAGCCAAGTGCTGTGCAACCAAAACTCCTCAACTGCCTAAAGAGTATGCTATTTACTGACGAGTCATTGTGAACACTAAGTGAGACAAGCAAATAAAGCATATAGTAAGGGTTAAAAAGTATCCGTCATGAATCGGAAGTGGAACTTGAAATGTTGACTAAATGTTGGGGTATGGACAAAGAGCTCTGGTAGCTGGTGGTTATGAGTCGGGCTGTTAAATCTCATGACAGCAGTTTTGAAACTACCAGCCTTTCTGTAGGAAAAAGATGAACTTTTCTGCTCCCGTAAAGGTTTACAGCGTCGGAAACCCTAATACAGGGTCCTATGAGTCGTAACTGACTCCACAGCACGTAACCACCAACCACCACAGGGCACGGATACTGATCAGTCTGAAACCACATTGGCTGGAGATCCCAGCTGGGCCAGAGGTTATATCTTTATTTACTGGACTGTGGACAGACTCAGGGTTTCTGGGGCCAGGTGGGGAGGAGAGAGCTCTTGGGAAGCTTGAGGCAGCTGCTATTAACCAACTGGAGGTATTTCATAATTTGCATGGTCATTCCCCTGAGTACCTGGCCAGGTTGGTATTCTGATGATGGTGCCTGCAGAGGAGTATGGTTCTGGAGGCATGGATTTATTTATCAAATAAATTACTTCTTTATGCTGATGACTTACAAATTTACAACTCCGGTCTCCTTCTGTTCTACAGCCTACTTGATATCTCCATTGGGTTATCTTATGGGCATATCAAACTCAACATTTCCAAAGCAGAATTCTTGATTTCCCCCTCAGAGGTCCTACTCTTTGAATCAGTCTTACTTCATTCAATTAAAGCTACTGGAGATTGGATGTACATTGTGTGTAGCTATCTCTCCACATCCAAGGGGTTCAGAAAGTAAATTAATGGGCATAGAATGCCTCACCACAAAGGCAGTATTATAGAGTTAGAGGTAGCCTTGTTGAGTTTATAGAGTTCAGTGGAATCAGACAGAAATGAACTCAATCCCAGCTTTGTCATTTGGGATTGAGTGGTCACCAAAACTTCATGATCAATACTTTCCCTGTCAAATTGAAAAATAATATCTGCTTCAGGATGACTGTATGCTTTCAAATAACATATATGAAGTGCTGAACACACAGTAGGACACGAAAATGATGGTTCTCATACATATCATTACTGTTATATTAATTGCCACAGTCATTCAATTAAAAGCCCTGGAAACTCCAGGACTTGTTAACAGGTCAACAAGTCAGAACTCTTCTCTATTTTCTCTTCCTCTCATATATAAGGAGCTCTGGTAATGTAGTGGTTATGAATCAGGCTGTGAACCACTAGGTCAGCAGTTTGAAACTACCAACTGTTTTGCGGGAGAAAGATGAGGCTTTCTGCTCCTGTAAAGATTTACAGCCTCGGAAACCCTGTACAGGGTCGCTATGAGTTGGAACCAACTCCACAGCATATAACAACAACGACAACAACAACAACAACAACAACAACAACATATATACCCATGACCTCTCATCTGGAATCTCCCACATTGTACCTACTTCTCTGTTTTCTTAGAGTAATGCTTTCTTAATGCATTACATCAGAAGAAATTCCAATACAATCATTTCCTTTAGAAATTGAACAAATATTATTTTTCATTTATCAGACTGAAGTGTTGGAGTATTATGAAAATTATCCGAAGCTTGGAAATGGGCAAAAGGTCTTCTTTCTGTGCAGTACTGAATATTTTTATGAGACTCACTCATCTTAGAGATTATATAATGGTTTAGGGGGTAACACTTCTGTTTGCCATTCAATTTACATCGCTTAGGCAATTTTACAAGGAGCTCTGGTAGCGTAGTGGTTATGAATGGGGCTGCGAACCTCAAGGTCAGCAGTTTGAAACTACCGGCTGTTCTGTGGGAGAAAGATGAAGCATTCTGCTCCCATAAAGATTTATAGCCTTGGAAACCTTGTACAGACAGGGTCGCTATGAGTTGGAACTGACTCCACGGCACACAGTCACCACCACCAGGCAATTTTACAACACACTAAAGGTAGAAATTGCAATGCAAAGTGTTTATTTCAGGAGCAAAGGAAAGAATTCCTGTTTATTGAGAAGTTAACCCCAAAGTTTACAGTTTATTTCATCATAGGGAATTGACCAGTTTTGTGTCTATTAACAAATTTCTTTAGGTTCCTACTAAATTTCTTATAGCGCTAGTCTTAATATTCTGCCAGTTTCCTCTTCATTAATGGGTTGAATGGACTTTTAACCTGTGGTCGTTTAGTATTTATATGGTTGTTGTTAGGAGCTGACAGGTTGGTTCCAAATCATAGCAACCGTACAAACAGCAGAACAAATCACTGCCTGGTCCCGTGCCATCCCCCCAATTACTGTTATGCTGGAGCCCATAGCTGCTGCCACTGTGCCAATCCATCTTGTTGGGAATTTTTTCTCTTTTTCCCTGACCTTACATGCATGATGACCTTACCAAGCATGATGTCCTTCTCCAGGGGACTGATACCTCCTGATGCCATATCTCAAGTATGAAAGATAAAGTCTTGCCATCTTGGTTTTTAAGGCACATCCTGGCTGTACTTATTCTAACACAGATTTGTTTATTCTTCTGGCAATCTATTTTTAATATTCTCTGCCAGCACCACAACTCAAATACATCAATTCTTTGTTGGTCTTCCTTGTTCGTTGTCCAACTTTCACATGCCTATGAGGCTATTGAAAATACCATGACTTAGGGCAGGAGCACTTAGTTCTCAAACTGACATCTTTGCTCTTGAACATCTTCAAGAGATCTTGTGTGGCAGGTTATCTCAATGCAATACATCGTTTGATTTTTGGACTACTGCTTCCGTGAGTGCTGTTGGTGGAGCCCAGAGAATGAAGTCTTTGACAACTTTCAATCTGTTTTCATTTGTCATAATGTTATTTATTGGTTCAGTGGTGAGGATCTTTGTTTTCTTTACATTGAGGTTGTAACTTATACTGAAGGTTGTGATTTTTGATTTTCATCAGTAAGTATTTTAAGTCTTCTTTGCTTTCAACAAGCATGGTTGTATCACAGGTTGTTAATGAGTCTTCCTTCAATCATGATGCCATGTTCTTCTTCATATAATCCAGTTTCTTTGATTATTTGCTCAGCATATAAATACAAAGATTTTTATTGAATAAATATGGTGAAATAATACAACCCTGGCACACACCTTTCCTGATTTTAAACCATTCAGTATCCCCTTGTTCTGTTCAAACAACTACCTCTTGATTTATGTACAAGTTCCTCATGAGCACAAATAAGTGTTCTGGTATACCCATTTCCTGCAGTCATGATCTACCCTGAGTCATGATCCACTCACTCAAAAGCTTTTTCATAGTAAAAAAAGCACATATAAACATCTTTCTAGTATTTTCTGCTTTCAGCCATGATCCATCTGATGCCAGCAATGATATCCGTTATCTCACATCCTCGCCTGAATCCAGTTTGAACCTCTGGCAGTTCCCTGTTGATGTACTGTTGCAGCTGTTTTTGAATTATCTTCAACAAAATTTTACTTGCATGCGATATTAGTGACATTGTTCGATGATTTCTGCATTCCATTGGGTTCTCTCTCTTTAGAATGGGCACAAATGTGAATCTTTTTCAATTGTTTGGCCAGGTAGCTGTTTTCCAAATTTCTTGACATTGATGAGTGATTATCTCCAGTGCTGCAGCAGTTTGTTGAAATATTTCAATTTATAGTCCATCAGTTCCTGGAGCCTTGTTTTTTGCCAGTGTACCTTGAACTGCATCCTTTAGTACTGTTGGCTTTTGATCATATTCTGCCTTTTAAAATGGTTTTAACATTAACCATATTTTTTTTTGGTAGAGTGACTCTGTATATTCCTTCTATTTTCTTTTGATGCCTTCGGCATCGTTCAATATTTTACCCATAGAATCTTTCAATATTGCAAGTCAAGTCTTGAAATTTTTCTTCAATTCCTTCAGCTTGAGAATTGCTGAGTATGTTCTTCCCTTTTGGTTTTATAACTCCAGGTCTTTGCTTACTTTGTCTTCTTGATCTGGCCTTTGAAAATTTCTGTTCAGCTCTTTCATCTCCTCATTTCTCCCATTCACTTTGCATCTTCACTGGAGGACAAGTTTCAGATTGTCTTCTGACATTCATTTTGGTCTTTTCTTTCTTTCTTGTCTTCTTAATTATCTTTTGCTTTCTTCCTACAACTCTTTTGGTCTTCAGTTATTAGTGACTAATGAATCAAATCTACTCTTGAGATGGCCTCTATATTAATGTGGGATGGGTTCAAAATCGTATTTTACCTCTCGTAGGCTTGTGTTAATTTTCTTCAGCTTTAGCTTGAACTTGCGTATGAGCAACTGATAGCCCGTTTCACAGTCTACTCCTGGCCTTATTTTGGCTGATGATTTTGAGCTTTTCCATCATGTCTTTCCACAGATACGGTTGACTTGACTTCTGTGTATTCCATCTGATGAGGTCCATGTGTATAGTCATCTTTTATGTTATTTAAAAAGGTATTTGCAATGAATAAGTCCTTGGTCTTACAAAATTCTGTGATGTGATCTCTAGCATCATTTCTATCACCAAGGCCATATTTTCCAGCTATTGATCTTTCCTCTTTTGTTTCCAACCTTTTCATTCGAATCACCAATAATTATCAATACATCTTGGTTGAATGTATGATCAATTTCAGACTGAAGAAATTAGTAAATTTCTTCAATTTTATTATTTCTGACCCCAGTGGTTAGTGCATAAATTTGAATAATAATGATAGTAAGTGGTCTTCCTTGTAAGCATATTGGTATTATCCTAGACACAGGCAGTGGTGTACTTCAGATAAGTTTTGAAATGTTTTATTTATTTATTTTTTATTATGAATGCTATATCACTCCTCTTCAATTTGTCTTTTCCAGCATCGCAAACCATATGATTGTCATATTAAAAATGATCAACACCAGCCCATTACAGCTCACTGATGCCTAGGATATCAATCTTTGTGTGTTCCATATCATTTTGAAAACTTCCAATTTTCCTAAATTCATGCTTTATATTCCATGTTCCTATTATTAATGGATGCTTGCAGCTCTTTCTCCTCATTTTGAATTGTGCCTCATCAACCAATACAGGTTTCAAAGCTTTATTCCATTCACGTCATCATGACCAACTCTACTTTGAGGAGGCAGCTCTTCTTCAGTTCTGAGTGTCTTCCAAGTTGAGGGGCTCATATTCTACCACTACATCTGGTAATATTCTGGTGCTATTCATAATTTTTTTGTCTTTTGGCACTATATCTAACAATGTTCTACTGCTCTTCATAAGGTTTCTAGTTGCTAAACATTCAGAAGTAGTCTAACTCTCCTTCCTAGTCTGTCTTAGTTTGGAAGCTCAGCTGAAACCTTCCCACCATGGGTGACTCTGCTGGTATTTAAAATATCAGTGGCATAGCTTCTAGCATGACAGGAACACACAAACTACCACAGTATGACATCTGACATATGAATGATGGTTTGTACTTATATATTTATATATAACATTATCTATCCAACTTAACAATTATCTATCAATATATCTACCTATCTACTTTGTTGTTGTTGTTGCTAAGTGCCATTGAGTCAGTTCCAACTCATAGTGACCCTGTATAGGATTTCCAAGGAGTGGTTGGTGTGTTTGAACTGCCAACATCACGATGTGGCACTGTAGGGTAGATACTGGACTGCTAACCCTAAGGTATGCTATTGAAACACACCAGCTACAATATATATATGAGAACCATATTTTAACTTTTTGTAAAAGTATTTGAATAGGAATATTGATGAGTTAGTATTAAAAGAACAATAAAAACTTTGGCCTAAATTTGAGTGACTAACTTTCAAAAGTGTCCCTGAAATTCTATAGTTTAGTGCTTTTCTTTACCTTTATAATCAGTCTGGAGATTCTCTTTTGAGTTACACAGAATGAAAATCTGGGTCATTAAGGCATCCTCTCCCGTAAGCAATGATGTGGATCAGTTGTTTTTCAACTTTTGAAAAATAACCTTTTCACCAATTGTTGTCTTTCTTTACAGGGCAAATGAGCTATTTTAAGTTGAATGTACTAAAATAGGACATTCCATTCACCGCTAAAATGTTTAAAACAGATGCAATGTCGCTGGAGTAATCTATAGCTTTTAAACTTTTTATTTCTCTAGCTTCACAAATTAATGGAAACAAATCAAATGTCAGTCTCCTAAAGTACCGTATTCCACCTTATTCCAAGCAGGAGATGCCTGTCAGGATAAGTTGCTGAGAAAAGTATTCCTTGGTGACACGGTAAATTATGATAATTTTAGTTTTAGTTTTTCTCATTCTTGTTTCAACACCAATCTGAATTTATAAATTTCTCCTATGTGTCAGGAAAGAGATAAATCCATGATGATAAGGTAGGTCAGCAATTCCTTACTGCTGAATTACATGTCCAGGTTATTAAAAGTCCCGAGAGTTGAACTATCAGTAGAGGGTAATTTATTAATCCTGTACAAATAGTTCTTTTGTCTTTGCACAAAAAAGTAACTGCAGTGACTTTGGGTGATTAATAATAAATGAGTTGCTCTGACACCCTGGCTGTTCTGTGCCAACACATGACCATCATAACTGCCCACGCTCAGAGGCATTGCCAAGGTGAATGCCACACACTCTCATATGATTCTCATGTAATTTTAGACAATTTCCTTGAGCCCTAGTGACACTGTAGGATAAACACTGGACTGCTAACCATATGTTGATAGTTCAAATCCACCAGATGCTCTGTGGGAGAAAAATGAGGCTTTCTGCTCCCATAAAGATTTACAGTCTTGGAAATCCTTACAGGGTCACTATGAGTAAATGTGGATGGTATGTTCTAGAAGAGTAACAAACATTAAATAGATGATTAAAACCATGAAGAATGCTATGAGTAGGAAGTCTAGAGGGTTATAGGGCTGGAAGCAAAGGACTATGACCTACTCATCAGCCTCAGGCATCATTTACATTTTACAGGCACACTCTTTTCTTTTCATTAATTTTTTTTTCTCATTAATCTACCAAAACGGATTCACTGTTTATCCAGTGCAAAGACTCTGTAGAATAAGTACTGGGTGGCTATCTGCAAGTTTGGTGGTTCAAACCCTCCAGCTGCTCTTCAGTAACCCTAAACAGGGTCACTACAAGTCGGTACTGATTCTACAGCACTTAACGACAACAACAAATTAACCACAAGGTTCATAGTTTGAGCCTACCAGATGCTCTGTGGGAGAAAGATGAGACTTTCTGCTGCCACAAAGTTTTACAACCTAGGAAACATTATAAAGTATGGCTAAGAGTTGGAACTGACTCAACAGCACTTAACAACATTTCATCCTTGGAGTCCTTGGTTGGTGTAAATGGTTAATGTCCTCAGCTTTTAAACAAGATGCTGGAGATTTGAGTCTATCCAGAAGTGCCTTTGAAGAAAGGCCTGGTGAT
The DNA here is from genome assembly GCF_000296735.1 of Chrysochloris asiatica. Classification (NCBI taxonomy): domain Eukaryota; kingdom Metazoa; phylum Chordata; class Mammalia; order Afrosoricida; family Chrysochloridae; genus Chrysochloris; species Chrysochloris asiatica. The sequence continues at coordinate 14,766,052 of NW_006408562.1, read as the reverse complement.
TTTCTTCTGAAAATCCAGCCATTGAAAGCCCTATGGATCACAGTTCTGCTCTGACACACATGGGGTCTCCATGAGTCACGGTCAACTGGATAGCAACTGGTTTACTAAAATCTTACTAGTTGGCTGACTGGGAATTATGAATTCCCCAATTTTTGATGATTTAATAAAATAAAAACAAAGTCCATCAACACCCAATGAAAAATTATAAGAGATGAAAGACAAAATAAATATAGTGCATAGTATCAATTAGGGAACAGAACTCCATAGATTCCATGTGCTATTTACCACTGAGAAAGGAAGAAACCACGGTGTGCTGATGTTCAAAAGAAGGGATTGGTGAGAGTTGCGGATCATGAGTCAGGCAAAGAAAAATCGGCAAAGAATAGATGGTGGAGACTCATAGCAACCCTGATAGGATTTCCAAGGAGTGGTTGGTAGGTTTGAACTGCCGACCTTGTGGTTAGCAGACCCGTGATTATCCATCCTACAGCAACACACCAGGACTCCATTCAGGGGTATTGCAGTGTTTCATTTAACAAACGTTTTTAGAATGTTTATGATGTGCCAGAAACTTGCTAAGTGCTTTACAAAGAACTCATTCATCCTTATAACAGCCCTATATGTACGTATGAGTTTGATTGTGTCCATTTTACCGATGAGATCTGAGTGTGGGGAGGTTAAGAAGTCCGTACAGATCATGCAGCTGAAAATAACAAGGTAGGATTTGTACCCAGGAGCAAATCTCCACGGACTGCTGATAATCTCTATGTCTGCTGTCTCCCACACATTGACCTAAGCAAGCCATTTGGATAGAAAACAGCTATGGGGAACCAGTTGAACTATGAATGGGTTGACAGATTAGGTGGCCATTTGGACAGGCAGACTGGGGCTTGTTTGGAGAGCTGTCAGCTGGAGTTACAGATGCAGAAAGGAGTCATCTGCCAAATGACTGTAGATGAAACAAAGACTATTTTTCACAGAGAACAAATCTTACTTTTTCTCCGATATACCTTCTGACTTAATATCTAACACTTAGTGCCTAGTGCCGCCTGTTTTCTTGATTATGACTATTATTGTCATTGTTATTAAGTGCCATCTAGTCTGTTCTGACTCATAGTGACTCTGTGTTGGGTTTCCGATGAGTGGGTGTTGGGTTTGAACCACTAATTTTGGGTTAGCAGTCCAGTGCTTGTCCCACAGCACCACACCGTTCTTCTGATAGTCATGAGATAGAAGAATTTTCCACAGTGATTTGTTGTTGTTAAGTGCTGTTTAGTTGGTTCTGACCCATAGTAATCCTATGCAGGATTTCCGAGGAGCAGCTGGTGAGCTTGAACCACTAACCTTGGGTTCAAACTGACTTTGTAGTCCAGAGAATTAACCCACAGAACTACACCACTGTTCTTTGTTGTTGTTGTTAAGTGCCATTGAGTCGGTTCCAACTCATAGCGACCCTGTAAAGGGTTTCCAAGGAGTGGCTGGTGAGTTTGAACCTCCTATCTTGTGGTTCAAACAGACCTTGCATTCCAGTGCATTAGCCCACAACATTATACCAGGGCTCTGCTTTAGTCACTAATTACAAATGAAAGCAAAGAGGGATGCAAGGATAGTCATAGTTATGAAATGTACCCATGGAGCGACACCAAGTCCCCTCATTACTGTGTCCAAAGTTGTCACCATAAATATAAAGCACTTTGTTCAGGAAAAGAAACGGTCTTTGAGGTACAATGAATCTTCTATTTTGGATATTTCTTGGCTTGCTTTGAGAGCAGAGGTTTAAATTGCTGAAGGAAATGATTTGAGGGCCTTTTCAAACACAGTGCAAGTCAAATTGTTAAAGAGGGCAGAATTGCTGCTAGAGTTATTCTGATTAACAATTCAAAACCTGATTTTGAATTATTCATGGTGTTTAAATAACTTATCAACATGAACAAAAATGATGTGAAACTGTTGCAATTAGAAAAGCTTACTTACAGCTTGTAGACAAATATCCTTAATTAAGTAATATTGCCTGTTGGAGATGAGCTTCCACGAATCAAAGGGGAATTAGAGAAATGGAAGTAGGAAAGGACAAACAGGGCAGGGCCACGCTCATGTAACCTAGCAGCTTTAGAATGTGGGGGGAGTCACTGAACAGAGGGTCTTGGAAGGCCAACCACTGCCAATGAAGAGTCAAATTAACTAGGGAAAAACAAAAACAAAAGAAAAGGGGAAAATTTGGACAATAGGATGCATCCAACTTTCAACCACCTGCTGGAAGATTGGCTGGGATGGTAGATTGTTGGTGTTGTGAAGTGCCTTCAAGTTGATTCAGACCCATAGCGACCCTGTATAGGGTTTCCAAGGAGCAGCTGGTGAGCTTGAACTACCGATCTTTGCAATTCAAATGACTTTACAGTCTGATGCATCAGCCCACAGCGCCACACCAGGACTCCCGGATGGTAGATGCTGATGGTTAAATAATTAAAAGTAGCAGAGAAAGGATTCATCTAGAGGTGGGAAGGGTTGGACTGGAAATTCATCCAGCTTTTGAGTGTGGTATCTGAGCACCTAGAGAAACCCTGAGGATCCTTGTTTTTATTTCATTTACTGTTTCTATATTCTCTCCAGGAATCATATCCTTGAAGATGAGGAAGAGGTTTAGGATAAATGGGGCACTACTACATTAGTAAGCATATATATATATATATATATCATGTAGCATTGAGATTGAGACAGGGTCTGCAGCTTCGGAGCCAAAGTACCCTCTCCTTCTTATCTCTTAAAGAGTTCACAGTTATGCTGCAAAGGCAGAGAAGCAGACAGAATGTTGTAGGTAGGGCAGCAGAGGGGTGCACAGGAAGCAGAGTAGAGCGACTGTCTAGTGCTGCAAGACCAGAAATACCACATGTGGTGACATCAACAAAGAGACATTTATGTACTCAGTATAAGAGTCTAGAAGGCATTGGTTCTAGGGACAAAGTTTCTACCTCTTGGTTCTAGGGAAGGTCCTTGTCTCTTTTTAACTTCTGTTTCTTGGTTCCTTAGCGATCTCACGTAGCATGGCATGGATATTCCCCATCTGTGCTTAGTTTGCTGTTTCCTCAATCTGCTCTTTTACATCTCAGAAGAGATTGACTTCCAACACAACCTATAGGAATACTTCCTCACTAATATAACAAAGGAAACCCAGCTCCAAATGGGATTCTTTTCTTTGTTGTTGTTGTTGCTAAGTGCAGTTGAGTTGGTTCTGACTCAGAGCAAACTTATGTAGGCTTTTCAAGGAGCAGCTGATGGGTTTGAACCACTGACTCTGTAGTAGGCATTCCAGTGCTTAGTCTATAGTGCCACACTAGGACTCCAAATGGGATTATAAACAAACCAGGTCCACTGCCATCAAGTTGATTCTAACTCACAGATTGTTGAATGTCATCCAGTTGGTTCTGACTCATAGCGACCCTAGGTAGGGTTTCTGAGGAGCGACTAGTGAGCTTGAACCACCGACCTTGTGGTTCAAACTGACCTTGCAGTCCAGTGCATTTGCCTGCAGTGCCACACCAGGACTCCAACTCATAGATATAGAGGTTAGGATTTATAACACATCATTTTGGAAGGTACAATGCAATCTCTAACAGAGATGTTACTCTCTTAAAGACACTCAAGGTTGCCAGGGTTGAGGGGCCCACACAGTGAAATGGATATGACTCTTTACTAGACTGTATTCTTGGTTTCCTGGTGTGGCACTGTAGGATAAGCACTGGTCCACAGGGTCCCTTTGAACCACAAGGTTGATGGTTCAGACCCACCAGCCGCTCCTTGGAAACCATATACAGGGTTGCTGTGAGTTGAAACTGACTTCAGGGCACTTAACAACAATCGTAATTCTTGGTTTCAGTAACACATAGCAGTGCTAGTGTATTCAAGCAGCAGTTACTGGAACACGTTCGTATTGTTGGAAGGCAGCTCTTTCAGCCAGCTACAGTAAGGGAGTTTTGGAAGACAAGCAGAATCATCTCATCATACTAGTTAGTGTTGATAGCTAACTAGGGCACCTTCCCTAATAGATACTGGACTTTCCTTCACATCCAGAGATGCCTCTAACTGTTCTCGCTTCAGCGAAACACTCACCAAGATTCAATGTGTGGATGATGGAACCATGCGATTGGCTTAGACTCAGTCACATGCCCAAACCCAGATGCAAGAGGGAAAACTTGAGGAATGTCTCATCAATCCCTCCTAAGTCCCCTCCCATCTATTTGGCTGCTGAATGTGCCCTCTAGTGAATTTTTGACTCATAGCAACCCCATGTGACAGAATAGAAGTGCCCCATTGAGGTTTCTTGGTTATAATCTTGACAGAAGTATATCAGCAGGCCTTTCTTTCATGAAGTTACTGAGTGAGTTTGAACTGCCAACCTTTCCGTTAGCAGCAGGATGCTTAAGCATTGCGCCACCAGGCCTATTTGGGAATTCCCTAAATAAGAAGGATGCTTGGTGGCTGAGCTAGTCGTTAATGCCTCATCTCTAATCAGATGTCCCACCCTTCAGCCCTGAAGTATGACGGACTGACTCCTGGGCAGTGGAGCACTGTGTGCAGTAAACTTCCAGAGAGAGAACTTGTTTCAGGCAGTATCACTTGAGAGGAAACACACCTGCCGTGACACATCGTCACACCCAGACATTTGGAACTTCCCAACTAAACTTCCAAGAAAACTATTTATTTTATTTTTGGCAAAAAAAGAGAACATCAAAGCATGCTTCCATTTAACAATTTTGATACCTAGTGTTCAGTGCGCTTCAACTGTTACAGTTTTCATGTTGTGTCAACATGTTGTTGTTTCTGCTCCAGCTGTTTCACACCCATTCATTTAGGATCACTAGCCCCTAAACTTATCATCTGCACTTGAGAGTCACGATGGGCCGTTTGATCTCATCTATGTGTGTGTATGTGTGTTTGTGGATACTGTTGTTATAAAGTGCTGTCAACTTGGTTCCAACTCATAGCAACCCTGTATAGGATTTCCAAGGAGCCACTATAGGATAAGCATTGGACAACTAGCTACAAAGTTGGTGATTCAAACCCACCAGCTGCTCTCAGAAACCCTATACAGTCTCACTATGAGTTGGAATTTACTGCATTGTAGTTAACAACAACAGTAACTGTATATCCATAAAGTAGAAAAGTATGACAGTCTTTACTTTTTGAGTTAAACTGTTAATTTTCAGCCACATTTGGGCTCACATTTCCCATAACCCACTGCACCCCCATACCACCCTGATAATCATTAATAATCATTGGTCGCTATAGCTTTATCTATTCTTGCCTCTTTATAAATGTGAGATCATACAATAATTGTCAGTTGTGATTGACTTATTGTACTCAAGAAAATGTTCCAAGGTTTGTTCACGTCGCAGCATATATCAGAACCTCATTTTTTATTTTTAAAAAGGTTTTCATGACTAAGTAGTATTCCTTGTAGGGGAGTGTGGTGGCTCTCCAGGTTAAGCACTGGACTATGAACCGTGAGGTCAGTGGTGCTAGCCCACCAGCTTCTCTGAGGGAGAAAGATGGGGCTTTCTGCTCCCATAAAGATGTACAGCCTCAGAAACTCTATAGAGGGTCACTATGAATCAGAACCAACTCAACAGCAATTAACAATAACACCAAAGTATTACTTGTATGTACAAATCACATTCTATTTATCCATTCATTCACTGATGGGCAGTTAGGTTCTTTCCATGCTTTTGCTGTTTTGAATGCAATTAATACAAGTGTGTACATGTCTTCATGTTACTGCTTTTAGATCCCTAGGATATATACCCAGGAGAAAAATTGTTAGGTCATAAGGCAGTTGTGTTTTTGTTGTTTTGAGTAACCATCATATTGCTTTCCACAATGGTTGTGCCATATTACATTCCCAGAGCAGCAATGGATAAGAGATCCAATCTCCCAACATCCTAGTCAGCATTCATTATTTTCTGGTGTTTTTTTTTAAATTAAAGAATAAAGATGACCATTCTAGCAGAGGCGAAGTGATATCTCATTGTAGTTTTGATTTGCATCTCTGTATTGCCATTTCTGAATTCTAGAACATTTATTCAGACTTTGTTTTGGAAATGTTTTATTTACTCCTAAGTCATAAAGAATGGAATCCTGGTGTGGCACTGTAGGGTAAGCACTAGACTGGAAGGTCAATTTGAAATGTAAGATTGATAGTTCAAACCCACCAGTCACTCCTTGGAAACCCTATACAGGTTCTCTATGAGTTGGAACTGACTCAATGGTACTTAATAGCAACGCAATGACTAATGGCAATGATCATCTTTTCATGTGTTTGTTGGCTACTTGGCTATCTTCTTCAGTGAACTGTCAGTTTATGTCGTCTGCCATTCTCACAAAATAAATCTTTAAAATGAATGTGATACCATTCACCATTCAGTTGGATTTTAAAAGGAACTTGTAAAATTAATTTCTAAAAAGGAAGGTCCAAGAATACCTAAGATAGCAATTAAAATTTTAAGAGTACATACTAGCCCTTACAAAAATTAAAACATCATACAAAGTCATAAAAAAAAATATGGTGTATGGTTAAGGACAGATATATGGGCCAATGGAATATAGTGGAGAGCTGAGTGATCCTAAGAATACAAGGGAACTTCAAAAAATTTCAAGGAAAAATTATATTATCTTTAAATTCCCCTTTCCCCTGAACTTTGTAAAACCCCCTTGTATACAGACCTTTGTATACAATAACAGTATACACTAAGTGTCAGTCAGTGCAAATTGACAGATGGTTTGGTAGGTGGAATTCAGAAAAGTGACTTACTATATCTAGAAAAAGAAAACCTGATTTCTACTAATACCATAACCAAAGGTGGACCTTAAAAGGATAAAATGTTAAAACTATAAAATTAATAGTAAAAAATGTAGAATATCTTTATAACTTGCTGTTGTTCAGCGCCATCAGGTTGGTTTCAACTCATAGTCGACCTTGTGGTTCTAACCCACCTTGGGGTCCTGCATTTATCCTACAGTGCCATACCAGGATCCCATTCTTTATGATCTGGGGGTGGTTGGTGGTTATGTGCCGTGGAGTCATTTCCCACTCGTAGTGACCCTGTACAGGGTTTCTGAGGCTGTACATCTTTATGGGAGCAGAATGCCTCATCTTTCTTTTGTGGAACAGCTGGTAGTTTCGAACTGCTGACCTTGAGATTGGCAGTCCTACTCACAATCACTACACTACCAGAGCTCCTTATGACCTAGGGTTAAGTAAGATATTTAAAAATAAAGCTGAATAAATACTTTAGAATTAAAAAACAATAAATTTTATAGTATTTAAATTAATGTATGTTGATCCAAGGATATAGACAAAGGTAATAGAAGACAGCATGGAATTAGATAATTGAAATATTTAAAATGAACTCTGGATTAATTTCCAGATTATATAAAATAGCAAACACAAGGAAAAATTGTTGTTGTTGTTAAGTGTCATTGAGTTGGTTCTGACTCATAGCGACCCTGTATAAGGTTTCCAAGGATCCGCTGGTGGGTTTGAACTGCTGACCTTGTGGTTTGCAGTCCTATGCTGATCCTATAGCACCCTACCAGAAGTCCCAAGGGAAACCTAGGAAAATATACATAGCTGATTTGTCCAAAATCAGGGACCCCAAAGACCATTCAATATATGGAGCGTTGCATAAACTCATTAGTAATCAGATAAATGCAAATTAGAAAAATGAGATATCATTTTATACATATTTGCTTGGCAAAAAATAGGAAGCTGGGAACCCAAAATTATAAAGGTCATCAATGAAAAAATTGGGACAAATTTAAGGGCTCTAATACTGGGCACACACAGACTATGAAACATTACGAAAATTACACAAACAAAAGAAAACAAAATAGATGATTGGGACATTCTAAAAATTAGGACTTCTAAAAAAATTATGTGCATCAAAGGATTTCATCAAAAGAGTAACAACAGAGCCCACAGAATGAGAAAAAAATCTTTTGCAATGACATATCGGACAAAGGACACATTTCTGAAATCTATAGAAAACTACAACACCTCTATAAGAAAAAGACAAGTAACCCAATTTTAAAAAGGGGCACAGGACATAAACAGACACTTCACCAAAGAAGACATTCAGACAGCCAACAAACACATGACGAAATGCTAATGATCATTAGCCATTAGAAAGATGCAAATCAAAACAACAATGAGATATCATCTCACACCAGCAATAACAACGAAGTTCAATAAGGCAGAGGATAACAAATGCTGGTGAGGATGTGGAAAGACTGGGACACTCCTACATTGCTGGTGGGAATGCAGAATGGTCCGACCACTCTGGAAAACAGTATAGCACTTCCTCAGAAAGCTGGAAATAGAAATACCATATGATTCAGCAATTCCCCTGTTGTTGTGTTGTTGTTATGTGCCGTGGAGTCGGTTTCGACTCATAGCGACCCTGTACAGGGTTTCCGAGGCTGTAAATCTTTACGGGAGCAGAAAGCCTCATCTTTCTCCCGCGGAACAGCTGGTAGTTTCGAACTGCTGACCTTGCGGTTCGCAGCCCAATTCGTAACCACTACGCTACCAGAGCAATTCCCCTACTTGGGATATATCCACAAGGAATACAAGCCACAACACGAGTAGATGTATGCACACCAGTGTTCATAGCAGCACTATTCACAATAGCAGAAAGATGGAGATAGCCTAAGTGTCCATCAATGGAAGAATGGATAAACAAACTTTGTTACATCCACACAATGGAATATTATGGTACCCTAAAGAAGAACAAGGAAGCTGCAAGCCACCACATAACATGGATGAACCATGAGGACATTATGCTGAGTGAAATTAGTCAGTCACTAAAGGACAAATATTGCATAACACCATTATTGTAAAAGCTTAAGAAAAGATACCCATACTAAAATAAATTAAAGAAAATTCTTTGCTGGTTACTGGTGGGGTTGGAGTGGGGGAGGTTTGAGGGAGGTGGAGGGAAGCAACAGTAGAGCACAGGGTAAAGGCTGACACATCATAGTTCGGGTGTTGGGTAGGACAGTATATAAGAAGGTGGAGAGGGTGGAAGAACAAGGTAGATAGGGGAACACTGAGACAGGTTTGCATGGGCTAAATGGGACAGAGGTAAACAGAGCTCAATCTTGGAACAACAGGGCTCTGCGATACAGGGATTGCGGCATAGTCTGAAGAGGGGAAATAATACTAAGATGCTTGACTGTCTTATGTATATTGGTTTCCCTTGCCTACTATTATAAAATAGACACTTGAGTTGGATAAAAAGGAATCTCAGAAACATGATTACAGAAAGCTTGTAAGCCCGTCTTCAGCCTATAACTGATCGGAATACCTAAAAGGGGTTCTAGAACTTGTCCAGTGAAGTAGGCCTCCCGTGGAGCCTTTGCAGCGTAGAGGACCTTAGATGGAATCCTGAGCCCACTTCTGAGGTGGGACATTCCTACTAGAAAGCACAAACAGACCAGCCTGGAACAACTAGAGTGACAGAAGATACATCTTCAAAGAAAGATCAGGAAAAACCCAAAAACAAAAATGGCAGTATGACTAGCTACTACAAGAATAAGCAAGTTGTTCACTGGGAAGCTATCAAGGCAATCAAGTTCCTTCAGGACAACCCCACCTCTAAGACTGAAACTCAAAGGGAACACATAAGCAGGCATGTAAGCTTGCTGATGACCACATTGATCTACTGGTGAGTGGAAGAGGGAGAAAGGCAGCAATGAAGAAATGGGCTGAGTTCAACCATGATCCATTGACTCCTGTTGACCTGGAGATGAGAAAGAAGAGGAAAGGCTGGTTGGTCTAAAGTGTGGTGAGACCTCGAGACACCTGAGCCCATGGACAAGGACATAGTCACAGAGGGCTATTTGTTGTTGTTATGTGCCATCGAGTCGGTTCCGACACATAGCGACCCTGTATAGGGTTTCCGAGGGTGTAAATCTTTACGGGAGTAGAAAGCCTCATCTTTCTCCTGCGGAGCAGCTGGTAATTTCGAACCGCTGACCTTAAGGTTCGCAGCCCGATTCGTAACCACTACGCTACCAGGACTATAGCTGAGAGTAAAGCATCCAGCTGATATGAAGTGAGAGGAGGTGCACAAGAACACTCAGAGTTGCAGAGAGTACCATTTGACCTAGCCTGATGACTTGATAATCAGAACTCAACTAGAGGAAGATTAAAAAAAAAAAAGGAACAAAACAATTTTTAATAAAGGAAATCAAGGTAAATTGCTACACTTTGATGAACTTGATCGATACTCATGGAGGCAGTAACTCTAAATACCAACAGAGATGGAAGGAAAGAACCTTCACATCAAGTATCAATGCTATTCCCCTCTGTACACAGGGTAGATAGGGATGGGCAATTTAGACATTGGCCACTGAAATGAGGGGGTGACTGGCTTACAAGGTTTCAAGGGGGAGTGTAGTTTAATAGTGTGGGGAAAGAAAGAATCCCCACTGAATAGTTTTCATCTTGTCTAGATGGGTCTGGTTAAAAGAGATGGGGATAAGATAGTTATGATTCAATAGTGAGTAATTGTTATCATGACTAATTGAAATGGTCACAATTGTAAAGATAGAAGTTTTGTAACAAAAATGGAGGAGTAGTTAATCTTACAGTCCAGAAATAAAGGACCCTAGGACCATCAAGGGAGAAGAGCACAAGTAGAATGTGGGGCCTTATCCAGAGAAGCAGTGACACCAGAGATGGAGGCAGAGATGGGGACATGGAGAGAGGGAGCAGCTGAGGACTCCAGATTTATGAGACGAGAGGGACTAAGAGATCGCAGCCAGGAGGCAGACTTGCAGAATGTGCCTTTTGGTGCTATAAATTATTATATATGCCTGAGTGTTTAAAAAAAAAAAGAGCTACAGTGAATAGAGAGAAATACTGTTAACTGATGGTACCTGGAGGGGATTGTAATCATTATAATGAAACAAGGTGTTTGATTTGTTGAATGTAAAAATGATGATCTGCCCTATAAACTTTCACTCAATCCACAATAAAAACTTAAAAAAAAAAAAAAAGATAAAAAAACTTAAAAAAAAAAAGATTAAAAAAAAGGTGGGAAATGCTGCGAATGGACATATATGGGAATGTGAGGACAGTATAAAGCCCCCAAAGACATCTGGAGAGCAATCTTAGAGAAATGAGAACATGTGCAGATATGAGGGGCTATGCACAAGGCTACCTTCTGCAAGATGGTGTATAGTGATGGAGAGCTGGGAGTAATCCAGATGTCCATCACTGGACTGGTGAACACTGGGGTGTGGGGCGTGGCATGGGTACTATGCACATTAGAGTCCCACCCAGCGACTTGGCTAAACCTAGGAGGCATAGTGATGAGTGAATAAATGCAGACCAATGAAAGCAGATATCCAATCCAATCCAATTTATAGGAATACAAGCACATAGGGACCATACAGTGTGGTGGTGGGGGTGTGCCATGGAGTCGGTTCCAACTTATAGAGACCCTACTTAGGATTTCTGAGGCTGTAAATCTTTATGGGAGCAGAAAGCCTCATCTTTTTCCCACAGAGTACCTGGGAGTTTTGAACTGCTGATCTTGTGGTTAGCAGCCTGATTCGTAACCACTATGCTATCAGAGCTCCTTATATAATGTGGAGGGTCAGCAAATAAGAGGAAGACCCTCAATAAGATGGATCGACACATTGGCTACACCAATGGGCTCAAACATAATAATTGTGAGGCTGGAACAGGCCCAAACAGTGTTTCTTTCTGCTGTGCATCGGGTCACTATGAGTTGGAACTGACTCTACAGCACCAACAACATCAACAAAAGAAGAATAACAAAGCTTATTTTATAAGAATATAAAGAAACAAAGAGATACACACTAAACAGATTAGTATATTTGCCTATGGGATACAAATAGGGGCTGGGGAAAGAAGAATAAGGATGAAAAGGAATTTTTCAAGCCTAGCCTTCCGGGAGAGGCAAGCTACTTAATTGGGTTTGGAAGGAGCAACATTTGATGCGATGTACTCCGGCTGTCAATTAGGAAACACCAGGCGAGGTGTTTAGATGCGTCACCTCTCTGGGCTCATCATCCCCAAGGCTAGAAATAGAATCAAGAGCTCAGAAGCCTGCCTCCCACAGATGGGGTCAGGGGTGCTACATACTGGGTTCCTAATTGGACATGCTGGTGTCAGAGAGCAGAGCGGGGCTTCCAGTACAAGACGCAGGATGTATGTTTAGCTTCTGTGACGCATTTTAAAGAGAAAGCAAGAAGGAACAGTGACACTGAAGCATCCTGTGATTAAGCCCCAGGGGCTGGCTATCCACGCTGTTATTTACAGTTACAGCTATGCTAACTGTCACTCACAATGTGCTCCTAATTGCCCTTGGGCTTCCAGGGACACATTTCCAGAAGCACCTTGCAATATCCTAAGGATGTGCTGAGAACACAGATGCCTTCTTTTAGACAACTATTCAAAGTAAGACGCTGACCCCTCAGAACCTTCTGTGGCAAGGTAGGGCCCTCACTCCTGTATTGTTTCTCCATCTTCAAGTTGTCTAGGTAGCAGAAGTCATCATGTAAATTACGTGGCCTGTAGAGGCCCATTTGGTTCTCTGGATATGGTACTGATGGTTACAAGCTCAGTCACTTACTGAAACATTGGAGATTTGAGTCTACCCAGGGGCACCTTGGAAGAAATGCCTGGTCATACCCTTCTGAAGGACCATAGCCATTGCAAACCTTATGGAGCAGTTTTACTGTGGCACACATGGGGTCACCAGGCATCTGAATTGATCCAGAACCCACCTCTTCCTCTCTTACTTTGTTGACACTTATACCTGACTTAAGTCTCAGCAGCTCCCTCCTCTGAAAGAGTATATCCTCTTTTTCTCCCTCCAGTTGCTAGGGGTCCCATTAGTGCTGCCACAACCCTGATATTAAGTGTCTTCTATCTCGCACTGGAGTCCTGGTGTGGCGCTGTGGGTTAATGCGCCAGACTGCAAAGCCGATTGAACTGCAAGGTCGATGGTTCAAGCTCACCAACTGCTCCTTGGAAACCCTATACAGGGTTGCTATGGGTTGGAATTGACTTGATGGCACTTGACAACAACAATCTTCCACTGGCCCACCCAGTAGATGGAACTTCCTCTGCTAGATATCTGCCCACCCAGGCCTGTGTGTGTCTTTTCCAGCTGCCTTTATGGGGTAGCATGCTGAGAGGGAAGTCTTGGTAGCTTCATGGTTAGGTGCTTTACTGTCAACGGAAAGGTTGGGAGTTGCAACCCACCAGGCACTCTGCAGAACGATGTGGCAGTCTGCTTCTGTAAAGATGACAGCCATAGGAAACCCTATTGGGACAGTTCTATTCTGCCTTATGGGGTCTCTATGAGTCAGAAGTGACTGTATGACAACAGATTTGGTTTCTTGGTATGCACCCAGGATGAGTCCCCTACTCTTGTCTGAAGCCCTGGTCTTCCCAGAGCTCATGTATCAGAAGTTCCAGTATAGAGGAGGGCACTTTAATGGGGTTTCACTTTAGTCAAATTTGCAGAAAGTTGAAGGACTTGATGAACAGCGGCTCTTCTGCCAGGAAGCACTCTCCCAGTCTGAGACATCCTAGCTAACTAATGAGAGATTGGTATGCGGAGGAGCAAGCAGAGCTGAAATGGGGGCAGGCTCTTTCCAGTTAAAAAATGCATGAATAACAATTCGGAGAGGTTTTAATGCAATTAGATGCAAAACCTAATTTGGAGCAATTAGGTGTAAGGCAAATAGCACTGTGTGTCCAACTGTGACGTTGGGGAGAACATGTCCCATAGCAGTTTTGAGTTTCCTTCTTCATTCTCACAGGCCTTTGATTAAAATAGGAGCCCAAGAGACAGTGCTTAAAGTCAGTGGATCCAACCCACCAGCCACTCCGTGGGAGAAAGATGTGATGATTTGCCTCTGTAAAGATTTGTTGTTAAGTGCCTTTGAGTCGGTTCTGACTCTTAACAATATAGGGTTTCCGAGGAACAGCTGGTGGGTTTGAACTGCCGATCTTTTGGTTCACAGTCCAGTACTGATTCTACAGTGCCATAGCCTTGGAAACCCTATGGGACAATTGCACTCTGCCCTTTAGGGTTTGTTATGATTTGGAATCTATTCGATGGCAATAGATTTGGTGGGTTTTGATGTTTAAAATAAGGATCCTTGGCGGTGCAGTGATTAAGCCTGGGTTGTGATTTTTAACCTATCAGCCCCTCTATGGGAAAAGATTACAGCCTGGAAAATCCTGTGTAGGAGCTCTACTCTGTCGTTCAGGGTTGTTTTGAGTTGGGATCCACGCTAAGCCACAGGATTTGCGTTTTGGTAGTTTGGTATTTGAAATGCAGAAAGAACTTGATCTTCTGTGTCTGGCTTTAGTTATTTCCCAACCTGATCTGTTCAATTGTGTTCTTTGTTTTACTTCTAGATTACTTACTTTGGTCTACACTTTGAAAGAAAAGATGTGCGGGATGGGATAGGAAGTGGCTGGACAGTGGAGAAGGGCACCTTGAGGTCCTTTGGGAGCAGAACGGTAGTTCTTTTGAAGTGTTAGCAGCTCAAGCTATAGTTCCACTGAAGGTTCTGCTCTCTTGGTTGGTGGAGACCAGCAGAGGTTGACAATCTATGGAAGTGCTCTTAGAAGCTTAACTGCTGCAAAGCGTAATACAGCACCATGCAGAGGAAGGAACACAGAATCTTGAGGCAGAAGACCTGCACTTGTATCTCTGTTCAGTCATATAACAACCGCGTTACTTTCATTTTTGTACATTGACTCTTCGAAGAATTCCTGAAAAGTGGGAAGTTCAGTGTCTATTGTGGTATGTTGAGATCCTAATTCCTAGTCCCCAAGACCGGGGTGCCTTGGTAAAATAGAATATGTTGGCCTCTGACAAGATTTTGGTCTCTATTTTGTTCTTAAAATAGACTCATTCTTTACTGGTATTATCATATTTGGGTTCAAGACACACATCTCACATCTGAAACATGTAGTTTTCTCTGGAGGGACACAGGTATGGGAAGAAAGCCTGAAGTCTCCAGAGCAACCCTATATCCTATTGGTCTTTGGTAGGGTCTGAGTGCATCCTGCTCTTTTGGTACTTGGTGAAAGGTGTGCCCAAAGACCCACATTGGCTGGAGGTCTGTGATGAAGCAAAGTCATCCATGCTCCCGACAGTCTCCATCCATCTTAGAAACCATGTTCAAAGATTCCGTGCTGTTTCAATCCTGCAGTTCCCTCTTGAAGAACTCAGCCTGGTCTTGCCCCACCCACTGTTCCTACTCCTGATTGTATGAAGGTGGTTTTAGCTGTTTTCCTTCATAGACATGTCCCCTATTAGATTCCATGTGGATGGCACCTGAATCTTATTCATTTTATATCGTCCACGTCTAATGCAATACTTGGCACAAAAAGCATATCAATAAATGCTGGTAACAATCATACTAGCTATATTTATTGAATGCTTATTGTTCTAATTGAAATGACACACCCATAAAGCATCCACTGTTATGATTTCTAGTTTATAGTAGTCCAAGCAGAGGCACAAGGAGGAAAAATATCTTGATTGTGGCTGTAATTGCTAGTAAGGAGCCGGGAGTTGGGACTCAGACATTAGCTGTCTCTCCATTTAATAGATAGATGCTCCTTGACGTCTGCCTAAGAGAAAGAGTAATGAAACCTGGTTCAGAAGGAAGAAATTCACCATTATGGGAGAAACACAGGATTTTGTCTCTTTGGCCTATGATGGTTATTATTTTTTTTAAAAAAAGCTCCAAATGCTACTTCAGCTGGCGGAGACAGACTAGTGAGTCAGAGGCAGGCAATTTAGAGATTTCAGTTAAGGTCAGGAAATAAATACCACAAAGGGACTCGGAAGCGTCTCCTTCTCTCAGAACACTCTAATTGGATTCATAGCTAAGGTGATTGAGAGCCCCGGCCATCGCAGTTCTATCAGGGTTTGGAAGTGAGGTGCCTAGCCCCTGGCACCTTTGTATTGAGGCTGCTGCATCATCTTTGCATCACCCACATCTTGTGGTTCTCCCATCAGGAAAAGACGCAGAAGCGTCATGACATTTCAGTCTTGTTCCCGAGGCTCATTAGGATAGAGTCGGGGATGAATGCAATGAATGGCTGTGCCTCTATGAATACATAATGTGCAAACTGCTTCCATCATGCTCTGCGTGCCGGGCTGTGCAGAGATATTGATGATGAAAAAACTCTGAACCTGGCCTTGGGCAAAGGAAGTAGTGGGGCCTGGAATGAAGTGCTTGTTTCATTCATCTCTGCAGTGGAGTCACTGAACCCTCTCAGCCCCAGCGACCATGACTCACAGCTTATTCCCTACAGCCGTGTGTGTTTTGCTTTTAAATTCATCCATCTGACACCACGTGGTGCGGCAGTCAGAGCTGCTTGCGCCAGCAGCCACCTAGGAGAGACTCCCACCTCAGTAGGTTTGGACCAGGCACGTAAAGCTTCCACCATTACGCAAACGCTTGACTGTCTCCTTCATTCACAAGGAGGGGAGGTGGGAAATGACTTGGTTTTACAAACATGTCCAGAAATCAATTCCAGTCACACTGGTATCAAGAACGTTTTTTTCTAGTGGGTTACCATTTTTAGAATTCAAGTATAGCAAGTCCTATTATAGTAATTCCAGGGACTGAGAGGTGAATAATAGGCAGAGCACCTCGAACTTCCTACAACATTCAACCCTACAACTAGTATATAATTCAATCTTTGCAGCCACTCCGAGAATAGCAATATTGTCTTCATTTAGCAAGTGAAGACCTAGAGAGGTTGAATAATTTGCCTAAGAAACAACTAAACTGTGTTCTTCTACCGCCATACACACCTGAGCTCTGAGGAGAGTTTAAATGAGGAACTAAAAAATGTTTTTGTTGTTGTTGTTGTTGCAGTGCAGTGGGGAAAGGATGTCATTGGATATAGTAACCTTGGGGATGTGAAGAAGATTAGGGAGCAATAAATTAATTCTAGCTTTGGTAGCTTAGTGGTTATGAATCGGGCTGTGAACCGCAAGGTCAGCAGTTCGAAACTACCAGCGGTTCCGCAGGAGAAAGATGAGGCGTTCTGCTCCCGTAAAGATTTACAGCCTCAGAAACCCTGTGCAGGGTCGCTATGAGTCAGAACTGACTCCACGGCACATAACAACAACAACAGATGAAAAACTGAGGATTGTTGTACATGCCATGAACATATACAGACATTAAAAGAAATGAAGTTCTGGTACATGCTACAACCTAGATAAACCTTGAAAACATTATGGAACGTGAAATAAGTTGAGCACTAAAAAGACACATATATTATAATGTTGTTCAGTTGCTTTGAGTTGGTTCCAACACATAACAATCCTGTATAGGATTTCTGAGGTTATAGATCTTTGTGAGAGAAGAAAGTCTCATCTTTTTCCCATGGAAAATGACAAATATTGTATAATAGCAGTGATATGAAATATTTAGAATAAGTAACTACATAGAGACCAAAGTTTATTAGCTATTACCAAGGATGAGAGGGAGGGAAAAGGAGAGGGAAGCTAGTGTTTAGGAAGCTTATAGTGGTGGAGAATTCGGCAATGGCTACTAGAGATAGTTGTACAAAGTGGAGAATATAATCAGCGTCACTGTTTGTGGCTATTGCTGCTAAGTCGGTTCTGACTCATAGCGACCTTATATAGGGTTTCCGAGGAGCAGCTGGCAAGTTTGCAGTTCAAACCAACTTTGCAGTCCAGCACATTAACCCGCAGCACCACATCAGGACTCCAGTGTCACTGTAATATTCATATAAAACATATTGAATTGAAAAAATTATATTGTATATATTTTTACTGAAATAATCAAAATAATTTTAAAAATCCAGTCAATTGAGTCCCACTCAAGGCTGTATTCCACCACTTGTCTGTCACTTTGTCGTACTGTGGTGGCTTGTGAGTTGCTGTGATTCTGGAAGCTATGCCATGGGTATTTTATATACCAGCAGGGTCACCCATGGTGGACAGATTTCAGATGAGCTTCCAGACAAAGACAGACTAGGAAGAAGGAGAGATGAACTACTTCTGAATATTTAGTCACTGAAAGCCTTATGAATAGCAGAGAAACATTGTCAGATATAGTGCCATAAAATGAGCCCCTCAGGTTGGAAGGCACTCAAAATGCAACTGGGGAAGAGCTGCCTCCTCAAAGTAGAGTTGACCGTGATGACGTGAATGGAATAAAGCCCGTGGGACCTTCATTTGCTGATGGGGCACAACTCAAAATGAAGAGAAACAGCTGTAAACATCCATTAATAATTGGAACATGGAATGTATGAAGTATGAATCCAGGAAAATTGGCAATTGTCAAAAATGAAATGCAGCGCATAAACATAAATATCTTAGGCATTAGTGAACTGAAATGGACTGGTATTGGCCATTTTGAATCAGACAACCACATAGTTTACTATGCTGGGACTGATAAATTGAAAAGGAATGGTGTTGCATTCATTATCAAAAAGAATATATCAAGATTTGTCATGAGGTATAATGCTGTCTGTGATAGGATAATATCCATGCACCTACAGAGAAAACCAGTTAATAACACTATTATTCAAATTTATGCACCATCCACTAAAGCCAGTGAGGATGAAAGAGAAGAATTCTACCAACTTCTTCAATCTGAAATTGATCAAATATGCAATCAAGATATACAGATAATCACTGTCAATTGAAATGCAAAGGTTGGAAACAAAGAGGAAGGATCAGTAGTTGGAAAATATGGCATTAGTGATGGAAATGATTCTGGAGAGCACACGACAGAATTCTGCAAAACCATTGATTTGTTCATTTCAAATACCTTTTATAAACAAAGTAGAGATGATTATACACATGGACCTCCTCAAATGGAATATGCAGATATCCAATTGACTACATCTGTGGAAAGAGATGCTGGAAAAGCTCCATATCATCAGTCCAAACAAAGCCAGGGGCAGATTGTGGAAGAGACCATTAATTACTCATATGCAAATTCAGACAAGCTGATGAAAATGAAAACAAACCCACAAGAGCCAAAATATGACCTTAAATATATCTCACCTGAATTTAGAGATCATCTGAAGAACAGAGTTGATACATTAAACACTAAAGACCAAAGACCATAAGAGTTGTGGGATGACATCAAGAACATCATACAGGAAGAAAGCAAAAAGTCATTAAGAAGACAAGAAAGATGGAAAAGATTAAAATAGATGTCAGAAGAGACACTGAAACTTGCTCTCCAGCGTAGAGATGCTAAAGCAAATGGAAGAAATGAGGAGGTCCAAGAGCTGAACAGAAAGTTTCAAAGGTCAGCTCGCGAAGACAAAGTCAAATATTACAACGAAATGTGCAAAAATGTGGAGTTAGAAAACCAAAATAGAAGAACATGCTCAGCATTTCTCAAGTTGAGAAATGTACTGAAGAAAAAAATTAAAGTCTCAACTTTCATTATTGAAGAATTCTCTGGGTAAATTATTGAATGATGCAGAAAGCATCAAACGAAGATGAAAGGAAATGGTCAATGTTCAACCATTTCAAGGTGTAGAATATGATCAAGAGCCAATGATACTGAAGGAAGAAGTCCAAGGTGCATTGAAGTAGTTGACAAAGAACAAGGCACCTAGAATTGATGGCATACAAATTGAAAACTTTCAAGAAAGTGAGGTGGCACTGGAGGCACTCACTCACGTATACCAAGAAATTTGGAAGACAACTCTCTGGCCAAGTGATTGGAAAAGATCTGTATTTGTGCCCATTTCAAAGAGAGGTGACCCAACGGAATGTGTAAATCATCAGACAATATCTTTGATACTCCATGAGAGTATGAGGTTATAGAAAATACCATGGCTTGGGTCAGATGCTCCTTAGTCCTCAAGCTGACATCTTTGCTCTTCAGCACTTTAAAAAGGTCTTGTGAAGCAGATTTGCCTAATGCAATACATAGTTTGATTTCTTGACTGCTGCTTCCATGAGTGTTGATAGTTGATCCAAGAAGAATGAAGTCCTTGACAACTTCAATCTTTTTCCATTGATAAGAATGTTGTTTATTGGTCCAGTGGTGAGGATTTTTGTTTTCTTTACATTGAGATGCAATCTATACCAAAGGCTTTGATCTTCATCAAAAAAAAAAAAAAAAAAAAAAAGAAGGAGAATATTGAAAGTACCATGGGCTGCCAAAAGAATAAGCAGATCTATCTTGGATGAAGTGCAGACAGAATGCTCCTTGGTGGCCAAGATGGCCAAACATTGACTCTCATACTTTGGACATATTGTCAGGAGGGACCAATCACTAGAGAAGGATATCATGTTTGGTAGGGTGGAGGGTCAGAGGAAAAAGAGGAAGAGCCCCAGTGACATGGATTGGCAAAGTGGCAGCATCAATGGGCTCAAGCTTGACAATGACAGTGAGGTTGGCCCAGCATCGTACAGTGTTTTGTTTTGCTGTGCATAGGGTCGCTATGAGTCAGTACAGACTCAATGGCACCTAACAACAACAAGGTTGTATTGTACCTTAGGATTAAAATTTTTTGTATGTGTCAATTACAGTATTATTTTTACTATCTTGAAGCATGATCTATAATATCATTTACTTAATATTTTTTCTATACCAAGCTTCTTGTGAAATCTAAATAAAAGATTATATCACTTCTGAACTTGAACGTTTTGTCATCTACTTGAATGTTAGGCATCTGAAACCATTAATTCAGCAAACATATAGATATTAAGAACATCCTGGTTAGATCCTATAAGTTGCAGAAAGCTCTGAGATAAAGGACTCTCTCCCTTTTTGTTAAATAGGGGACTTTCAAGAGCCATTGTGCCTGTTGTTTGCTATCAATGAGCTTTGTAGTTAGGTGCTCTCCAGTGGGTGCTGACTCTTAGTGACCCAAAGCACAACAGAAGGAAACACTGCCTGGTCCTGGGCTATTTTCACAACTGTTGTTCTGCTTGAGCCCACTGCTGCTGCTACTGTGCCAATCCATCTCGTTGGCGGTCTTCCTCTTTTTCACCGACCCTTTACTTTACCAAGCATGCTGTCCTGATCCAGGAACTGCTCCCTCATGACAATATTTCTGAAGTATGAGAGACAAAGTCTAATTTTCAAAATTAAATTGCCAAGTCTTTCTTCCTAATCTTAGCCTGACAATGCCATTAAAACTGTCCACCATGGATGACCTATACTCTGATAAATGGGCGCAACCATATGAGGTGTGGGGATAGTGAAAGAAGGCTTCACTGAGGTGATGAATCATGAAGAAAAGTTTTTTTAAAGAATCAAAATGATGGAGAAGAGAAGCATGCAAAATTCTGAGCAAGGTACTGACCTGAATTAAGATGAGACTAGTTTATCTTCTGGTGAGGAGGTTTACAGAGCTGGAAGTTAAAACCCAAATGGGATAGGTCAGGAAAGGTATAATCGGTCACTAGCCAGTCAGTTCTGACTCATAATGAGCCTATGTAGGGTTTCCTAGACTGTAAATTTTTTGTTTTAAACTTTTTATTATAAATTGAGCAAAGGTTTGCAGACAAGATCATCAGTTTTATATTCAACAAAACATACAGTTTGTTTCATCTCAATGATTAAAATGCCCTCCATGCAACAACAGTGATCCTGCTTCCTCATTGTGCTTCCTATTTCTCTTCCACCCAATTTCCTATCCCTTCTCAACTTTATCCTTAGTTAAATGTTGTCCCTTTGATTGGGAATGATTGACTATTCCGTGGTGAGCATATCCTACTAGTGTTTTCCCCTCTATATACCTATCTACTGGTTTGGCTTAAAATTGGGCACAAGGGTGAATTCCTTTCCTGACCTGACTCATCTGAGGTTCCTCCGTAGACTGTACATTTTATGGGAGCAGGCAGTCTCATCTTTTTCCTGTGGAGCAGCTGGTGAGTTTGAACTGCTGGTCTTATGTTTAAGCAGCCCAACACCACCATAGGGGTTTCCAATGGCTGATTTAGCAAAAGTAGATCATTAGATATTTCTTCTGTGGTACTTCTGGGTAACCTTGAACCTCCAATTTTCAATTAGCAGCTGTGTTTCTGAAGTCACAAGGAAACTAGGTTAGACACCATTAACTTAGACTTGAACAATGACCAGCCCCATGTGGAGGTTCCTTTATTTTTACTACTTGGTGTAGTACTGCAGGATAATGCACTGGAATGACAGGTTGGTTTGAACCGCAAGGTCGGCAGTTCAAATTAACCAGTCACTCCTCGGAAACCCTATATAGGGTCATCATGAGTCAGAACTGACTCAGAAGCTCTTAACAAAAAGAGACTCATTGGATAAAGCTATAGGAGTCAGATTTTACCCCAATACATTGTTGTTGTTGTTATGTGCTGTGGAGTCGGTTCTGACTCATAGCGACCCTGTACAGGGTTTCCGAGGTTATAAATCTTTATGGGAGCAGAAAGCCTCATCTTTCTCCCACAGAACAGCTGGTAGTTTCAAACTGCTGACCTTGCAGTTTGCAGCCCGATTCGTAACCACTACGCTACCAGAGCTCTTACCCCAATACATACAGGGGAAAAAACAAAACTTGAGAACAAAGTTGTCCAAAGACAAAACATGTAGCATTGGTGGGGGTTTGAAGAGTTGCTCTTCATTGGAGGTATTTAAGCATACACTGAAGGCTACTTGTCAGGAATGTGGAAGTGAAAATGCAAGCAAAGGTCTAAGTTTGAGTAGATGACATTTTACCTACCAATCAAAACAACTTGTGAAGTAATTTGTACTCAGGTAAACCTATCTTCATTTATGCAAGAACCAACTTGAAACGAAATTTTTATGAGCTAAGGAAGAAATGTTTACAGACATCAATAGCATTTCAATATTGGGAATAAGTAATGGGCCAGTAAGCACGTCTCTGTGGGAAAGCTGTTGAAAAAGGTCAAATATACTTACATTTAAATTTTGATTTTACATTACATGGAGAATTCAAATATGGACAAAATCAGGAAAAAAAGGAAAAGTTAGTGTTTGATCATGTTATCTTAGCACCTTGACAAGTGTGGGGAGACCATGTCTTTTGATATGACCACTGCCAGTGAGTCAATTCTTACTCTTAGTGACCCTATGGGACAGAATGGAAATGCTCTTTACTGGTTCTGAAACTGCAAATCTTTACGGGAGCAGACAATCTCATCTTTCTTCTGAGGAGTGACACCTTGCAGTTAGCAACCCAGTGTCTAACCTACAGCACTACCAGGGCTTCTTGAGTTTTGGTAAAGACGGGCACAAATAAATTTAGTACAATATGGGCATAATTAATTTTGCTTTACATGCTTGAGAGTTTGTGACTCTTATTCATACCAGTTGTGAGGGATTAGAATACATCTGGAACCACCACTCCCAGATCTAAGCCCCACTGGCAACAACTCTGGGACCATATTCTTTCCCCATTTTTTTGAGGTTACTGTAATAAATGCACATTTGCTGCAAATCTTATCATTCTGCTAATGTTTGCTTGCAGGGAGTTGAAACTTTTAAACACTTCAATGTTATTAAGGAACATCCTTGTGAGACTGGTCAGAGTTCAACTCTGAGTTAGTGGTGACTCTCCTAGTTGCCTTTGACTTCATTTCCCACCCACTCTCTCCATTGTCAATGCTCCTACTCTCTAGTTTAGAACATTTGTTCTGTGCTGCAGACTGTGTAAAACTGAAGTTCAAGGCCCACTGGGCCTGAGTGTTGCAGACAGTGCAGGCCACAGGCTCTGAGGAACAGATTCTGGCCACTGGGCAGTCATAACAAATTGTTTTTCATCTTAGTGTTCAGTTATGTTTTATTAATTCCAAACATGAGCCCTTAGTATCCACAGATAAATGTAATATTTTCCTAAAGCAGAGACTGTAAAGGTTTCAAGGTTAAACCTTTCTCCAAAGGATTAACTAAAAATAGTTTAGCTACTTCCCGGTTCTTTGTTCTATAGACAAAAGGACATCTTCCCTAAACTGGTCCCAGGTGCAGGCTATTCAGCCAAAGTTCCTGAAAACCTGGCTCAGGAAGCCAAAACAGCGGGATTCCTCCCAAGCCTTTTGTCCTTCCCTCTCACCTTTCCCCAACTGAGCTCAGGGGCTATAGATATGTTAATTGAGCCTGAGAAACCAAGTTGCGGGCCTGGTATTCGAACCAGCGAAGTACAATATGTAAAGTTACCTGAATGTCTGGAAAATTACTGATGTTAGCTGTACCTTGTCTTAGTCCCTCCCAGCTTGGTGTGAAGCTCCTCCCCTAAATAAAATGGAGACGCAGGCCGGCCCAGGTGTGCATTACAGGCAGGTGGTGAAAGAGTGCACTACAGCTAGCAAGGCATGCTTTACAGGCACAGCTAAGATATTTACCATATAGGACCTTACTGCCCTTATGGCTAATAAGTTCACCACGACAGAGCTGCCGGACACCAGTAATGCAACCATCTTGGTTTCGGGGTGCCTCTTTGTCTCCCTCCTTCTGTCTTTCTGTGTATTCTTTTGCTATCCCTATCGCCACCAGATATGCCCTCCTCATGAACCAAACACTCGTGAACCAAGTTCCTATGTCGAGGCCGGTCCCCGACAGTTCTGGTCTTTGAGCTCAGGGTTTATTCTAGAAATCTTCTCCCAGTCTTGTCTTCTTCTGTTGTAACTCTGCAGTTCTCAAACATCAGTATCCATCACAATCACCTGGAAGGGTGAAAACACAAATTGGTAGACCCTATTACCAGCATGTTTGATTTAGTGGATCAAAGGTGGATCCAGAGAATTTGAATTTCCAACAAGTTCCCATATGATGCTGATGTTGCAATTGGGCAAACACACTTAGAGAATCTTTGCTGCAACACATGCAACATATGGCCTTACCTGTAGCATACCTACCCTATGTCTTTGTTTCTTTAGCATTAAAGTATGCATAGTCAACATACCATTACAGAATAGACACTTGAGGGGGAGAGAAAGGAATATACAGAAATATCACCATAGAAAGCTTGTAAGTCCATCTTCTGCCTATAACTGATTGGAATACCTAAAATGGGACTAGAAGTTGCCCAGTGAAGGAGGCTTCCTACCTTGCATAAGACCATAGGTGGAATCCTGAATCCCATCCAGAATCTTCTGAGGTGGGAAATTTCCACTTGAAAGGACAAGCAAACCAGCTTGGAGAGGCTAGAAGAACAGAAGATTCTTCTTCTTCTTCTTCTTTTTTTTTTTTTTTTTTTAAGTAGTGCGCATTATTTATTAATCCTAAACAGATAATTGTGTCTTCCCACCAAAAGAACTTTAGAAACATTATAGAGGATTTAAAACTTTCGACAGATGGCTGCTAGGGTGGAGGGTGCAGTGAAGTTTGCCGTCAGCAATAACACAGAATAACAGGCAAAGAAGATCCAGGGCAGAGCTCCAAAACTTGGAACCACAGAGATGGGAATATTTAAAAAGTTTGAAGGTTTATAACTTGTGGAAATTGGAGCTGAAGTGAAAAATCATATACTTTTGAATCTGCCGGGCCGGGATCGGAGGCCTGGAGCCAACATCTTGGGTGAAACCAAACCAGAAGATAGTTCTTGAAAGAAAGACTGACAGGAAAAATACAAAACAATAATAACAGTCTGACTGACTACTACAAGAACAAGCAAGTTGCTAGCTCAGGAGACATCAAGGCACGTGGTCAGGTCCCCTCAGGGCAAACCCCCTTCCAAGACTTAGACTCAATGGGAATATATGAGCAGACTTGTGCTGTGACTGGTGACCATGTTAGTCACTGATAAGGGGAAGTGAGGGAAAAACAGCAATGAAGCTGCGAGCTAAGTCCTACCACATTCAATACACTCCTGTGAATGCAGGTGGAGACCTGGTTGGCCAGCAGTGTGGCAAGATCTGGGGACTCCTAGGCCCAGAGTCAGTGACATATCCACAGAGGACTAGAGTGGAAAGTGAAGTGTCCAGCTGATAAGAAGAGAGGGCATATGCATAAGAACACCCACACTTACAGATAATAATACCCACTTGACCTGGCTTCAATGGCTGGATGATCAGAACTCAACTAGAAGAAGAAAGAAGAGGGAAAAAAAAAGTAATATGATACAATTTGATGAACTTGACTTACATCTATGGATGCAGTAGCTCAAAAGAGGGAACAAATCTTTATAGCATGGATCAATCCCAACCCCTTGATATACAGAGCAGACATGGATGGGCAACTTGGTCACTGGCTACCCAAAATGGAGTGTTACAAAGCCAAGAAGTGACTAGCTTACAAAATTTCAAGTGGGAGCCCAGATCCAGAGGGTACAGAGGAAGGTAGAATCTCCACTGAATAGTACCCAATCTGTCTGGGCAGGACTGATGAAAGGAGATGGGGATAGGACTCATGTGGTATAACAGTGAAAAATTGCTTTCATGACTGACTATGAGGGTTGGAAATGTAAAGGTAGATGTTTTGTAGCAAAAGGAGGGGAGTGTCCCAGGATCCATCAAGGCAAGTAGTTGGGACCCCTCAGAGCAACTCCCTTCCAAGACTAAAATTCAAGGGGAATATACATGAGCACACATGTGATCTGGCTGGTGACCACACTGGTCACCGATAAGGGGAAGAGGGGGAAAAAAGAGCAATGAAGTTGTGAGCTAAGCCTGACCACATACAATAGACCCCTGTGAACCCGGGTGGAGACCTGGATGACCAGCAGTATGGCAAAACCCGGGGACTCCTGGGCCCAGAGGCAGTTATGTGGCCACAGAGGACTAGAGCAGAGAGTGAAGCGTCCAGGTGATATGAAGTGAGGGAAGATGCACAAGAACCCTCATACTTGCAGATAGTACCCACTTGACCTGGCTTGATGGCTGGATGATCAGAACTCGACTAGAAAAAGAAAGAAGTGGTGGGGGGAAGTAACCTGCTACAATTTGATGAACTTTACCTATATTTATAGATGTATTATCTCAAAAAAGGGAACGAATCTTTATAGCAAGAATTATTCCCACCTCCTTGGTACACAGGGTTGACAGGGATGGGCAACTTAGACATTGGCTACCCAAAATGGGGGAGTCTATAAAGGCAAGAAGTGACTGGCTTACAAGCTTTCAAGAGGGAGCTTAGTTCCAGATGGGACAGAGGAAGGTAGAATCACCACTGAATGATTTCTAATCATTTGGGTTGGGGCTGGCGAAAGGAAATGGGGATAAGACTGTTGTAATACAATAGTGAATAATTGCCATCAGGACTGATTTTGAGGGTAGGAAATATAGAGGTAGATGTTTCTTGACAAAAGGAGGAGAGTGATTGATTTTGCAGCCCAGGAGCTGAGGTCCCTGGGACCATCAAGTGAGAACGGAGATCAGGAACCTATACAGACAGGCAGAGATGCCAGGGATGGAGACAGAGACGATGACGTGGACAGATGGAGTTGCTGGGAACACTGGACTCAGGGAGGGAGAAGGGCTGTGTGCTGGCAGCCAGGGGGCGGGTCTGTGTGGTATACCCTTTGATTATTTGATGATGCATGGAAGGGAATGTAATCATTGCAATGAAACGAAATACGATAGGATGAGTGTAAAGCTGATGTTCTCCCATGTAAACGTCACAATAAAATTTTTTTTTTTTTAAAAAAGGAAGGGGGTGGTTGACTTTGCAGTCCAGGAGTAGAGGTCTCTGGGACCATCAAGGGAGAAGAGTGGAGTTCCAGTCCCTACCCAGAGAAACAGTGACACCAGAGATGGAGGCAGAGATGATGATATGGAGAGACGGAGTGGCTGGGGACTCTAGACCCAGAGAGGGAGAGGGGCTGTGTGCTGATGACTGGGGGGCAGGCTTGTAGTGTATACCCTTTGGTTGGTTGATGATGCATGGAGGGGATCGTAACCATGGAAATGAAACAATATATGATAGAATGAATGTAAAGCTAATGTTCTCCCATGTAAACTATCACATAATTCACAATAAAACATTAAACAAACAAACAAACAAAAAGGTATGTGTAGTTAGGTGATCCGATTTGTGAACTAAGTCTTGCTCAGGCATTCATGGCTGATTAATAAATTTTCTCTCACATAAGGCTACTGGACACCTGCTACAAAAAACTTACAAAAATTTTTTTTTGGCTTGATATGGAGGAGAAGATATTGGTTTGGAGAGCTTTCCTATAGCTTCTCTGCTCATATCATGTATACAAATGTCCTACTTCCAGAAGTGATAGATTCATTTTGCCAAATGGCACTCTATAATCTCTACAAAGTTTAAGTGAGCTGTGAAAAGTCATCTG
The DNA here is from genome assembly GCF_000296735.1 of Chrysochloris asiatica. NCBI lineage: Eukaryota > Metazoa > Chordata > Mammalia > Afrosoricida > Chrysochloridae > Chrysochloris > Chrysochloris asiatica. The sequence continues at coordinate 14,737,752 of NW_006408562.1, read as the reverse complement.
GTAAATCAGTGGGAGCTCTGGACCCCAAATGCTGAGTTGTAACTGTGAAGGTGTTAAACTTTAATCTTGAGACTTCTTAAAATTCCTTTGGGCTTCTGACTTTAACCAGAGTGGGTAGAAGAGTGTAGGTGGTTAACTCCTAACCTGAAAATGCTGTAGTAATATACTTTTGTATAAATACTGAAAACATTAGTGCATAAAGCAATTATGCCAGGAGAATCTGAAAGACTGAGGCATTCGGTGTTGGCTTAGATCAAGTAATTAACTTCGAGTGCACCAACTTCCTTCCCCCAAACACCAGTGAGAAAGCATATGCCCAAACATGCATGGTATTAGATGAAGAGAATGGTTTTTGTTTTTCATTCCCAAACCAGATGGTTCCAGAATCCAAGGGAAATGGAGAGGAAAACCTGAATTTATTTGGTTTGAGCAATTCTTAATGAGGGCTATGAGACAGATACCATTTTGTTGTCAAATGCAAAAGGAGCTCTGAGGCCACAACTGTTAGAGACTTGGTTGCTAACTGAAAGGTTTGAGCCCATCTGGTAGCTCCATGGGAAAGATCTGGCAATTTGCTCCAATAACAATTACAGCTTAGAAAACCCCAATGGGGGCAGTTCTACTCTGTCACATGCCATTGGTATACGTCCGAATCAACTCAACTTAATGGCACCCAACAACAATAGTTAAATCCAAAATAATTTCACAGTCCACTTCCATTTCACAAAGAAAAGAGACACAGATAACTTAAAGGTTATCTAGGGAGTCCTGGTATGGTGCTGTAGGATAAACACTAAACTGCTAGCCACAAGTGTGGCAGTTCAAACCCAACTCGACAACACTTAGCAACAACAATATTTCACTTAGGGCTGCTCTTAATGAAGTACTTTCAATGTTGTTGTTAGGAGCCATTAAGTCAGTTTTGAATCCTAGCGACCCTGTATAGGTTTTCTGAAGAATGGCTGGTGGGTTTGAACTGCCTAACTTGCTGTTCAAACTGACCTTGTGGTTCAGTGCTTATCCTACCATAGTCAAAGTAAAAATGTAAAAAGTATAAGTAAATTCTGGAATTAATTCATTTTTTGTGTGTAGTTTCAAATTTTAACATGAGTTCTAAAAAAAATATTTTACAAAGGAGGAGAAAGAGTAAAGAAATATAGGTTGCTCCTATAGTGGGAGAATGCGTTCTTTAAAAAGAAAATCTAAACATAGTTTGTTAGCAGTGCATACAGCTAGAGTGAATGAAAGCGGCACTTTCACCCAAGAACGTGTCGACATGATCAAAATAATTCCAGGATGTGTGAAGTATTGTCAGTAGGCAGGAGACAACTTTAAGATAATATAGCAGATCATATTTTTGTCTTCTGTGTCCAACGCTCTGGGCCAGGCAAGGAAGCACAGTGGCAGAAAACAGAATTCTTGTCTCTTAGAAGCTTATGCACTTTGGGCAATGGGGCAGCATGAAATAAGTGTGCCCCATTTGCGATTTGTGCTTTCTTCTCCAAATAACATTTTTTTTTTTTTTTGCAATCCCAGCCATTCCAAGGGAAATGGAAAACCATTTGATTCTTCTTTGATGTTACTGTTCTGATTAGCTGCCACCAAGTTGGTCCCAGACTCATGGTGGCCCTGTGCACAAGAGAATGAAACACTGCCCAGACCTGGGTCATTCCCATCATTAGTTGAAGCTTAGACCATTTTGATCTGTAGGATTTCATTGGGTGATTTCTGGAAGTAAATTACCAGGTCATTGTTTTCTACTCAGTCTTGAAGCTCAACACCATAGCAACTATGGACCTTCAATGACAGATGGCTGGTGGATGCACAGGGAGTGCATTGGCTGGGAATTGAACCAGAGTCTCCTACATGGAACATTAGAATTCTCACTGAACCATCTCTGTGTAAGTTCAAGGTGAAAGGTCATCTTATGACAGGAACATTTATTTGTAAAGAACAAATTGTAATGAAAAATGGAACTTTAAGTAAATTTTTGAAAGTAAAGAATAAGGGAAGTAAATAAGCAGTGGCAAGATGGAAGAGAAAGAGAAACAGGAGGCAGATATGGAAGGAATGAGCAATAAAAGATGGTCACACATTTGCCCCATCACTCGCTATGGTCACGCAAATGCTGCAGCTCAAGAAAGCTACATACAGGATTCCCTCATGAGAGACTCATCTCTTAAGGGAGAGAAAAGTGACTGCGGGAGTTTAAAGCAGGGAAGAGAGAGATGGGTGAATAAGAAGAAATTAGATACATTGGCCTTCTGAATCTTAATTGCTTTCATACAAACAGAAATAAAATGAGAAGTGTAATGGAGTGTGGGAGATAAGTTTCAAACGAAAAGATTACTTGTACAAATGACAGAAAAATCAAAATCAGGTCTAGATGAAATATGAAATTGAATAACAAAGAACAAAATGACCAAGGCTTAAGAAAATCCAATCATAAAAACAAATTAGTTCATCCTAATTACTTAGATTTAAATTGTAAATGATTAGCTTGAACTTAACAGTACCATGGTGAGGAAGCAAGCTAATTTAGGAAAAACCATTATCATGCACAGTACATGATTATTTTGAAAGTGTTCAATATACAGAGCTTTGGTACTTGGAGGCTAGGATAGCTGGCAATTTAAAAGCACAGAGATTAAAATTTGTAAGGGATGTTTAAAATGATCCTTTTCTCAGGATCAACAATAAAAAGATTTATAGGTTATCTTTAATATATATATACTCTAAAATGTTTCATAGCAACACAGTATTTAATATCTGTATGATGTGTGTGTATTGCATTTTCACTTCTCAAAATAGAAAAAATAGTTTTATTTAGAAAAAATAATTACTGGCTAAAAAAACATTAATGGATCAGTGCAGAAGAGGAAAAATCCTCAACAAGGTGGAATGACATAGTGGCAGCAACAAGGGTCTTAAACATAACAACTGTGAGGATGTTTCCATCCCATAATATGCCATGTTCTATCAGGAAACTAACTAAGAAAGAGTTCAAACGCCAACCATCAGCTGGAAAATTGATGCTTACAGTTTTTGGGGATTTTCAATGGCCTGTGTAGGAACACTATCAGGAAAAGGGTTCAACAATCAACAGTGCATGGGAAGTGGATCACGTTTTCTCAGGACCTTTCAATCCAACACTTGATCATATTCTAAAAACCTATTGTGAAGCCTAAATACATTGCATGAGTTGGTCACATGATTTCAACCTGCGTCTGTTTGAGCTCCTTGTCAATCCACAGACAATGGTCTCTCACTTATTTAGGAAAACCAAGTATCTTCATTAAAATTGCAGATAAGGAGAATTATGGATAATTTTTTCCAAGGTTTTTTTTTTTTTTTCTTTTTCTACTTTATGTATTTCCTATTTTATTTCTTTGAAGAATTCAAAAGTATTGTAATTTACCTAGCATAGTTAGAAATTATTTTCAGAAAATCCAGTAATCAGAAATCTTAGCCAGGCTTTTTTTTTTCTGGTGGCCTTTTCCCCTGTATTTCCAGGTTAATTGGCTCTCTACAATACTCCCCAAACATTGTTGATTTAACTCTCATTTGTTGTTGTTAAGTGCTGTTGAGTCGGTTCCACCTCATAGCAACCCTGTATAGGGTTTCCAAGGAGTAGCTGGTGGGTTTGAACTACTGACCTTATGGTTTGAAGTCCAGTGATTATCCTACAGTGCCACACCAGGAGTACTTGCCAATTTATATCAAGTTAATCTATTTGTCTGGTAACCATTTTAGTAGATAAAGACTCTTCAAAGGCAAAGACTGTATGTCATTCATCTTTGTATAATCAGATTTTAGCAATATGCCTGGCACTTAGTAGAATTAAAATATATTGAGTGGAGTCTGTATTTACAAAGTGGATAAATCATTGTTGTTGTTGTTAGGTGCCATCTAGACAATACTGACTCATAGTAACCCTATGCACAACAAAATGAAACACTGCCCAGTCCTGGGCTAACTTCACAATTGTTGCCAAAGCCCACTTGGCCAATCCATCTCATTGGAGGTCTTCCTCTTTTTATCTGACCCTCCACCTTACCAAACATGATATCCCTCTCCAGTGACCGGTCCCTCCTGAAAATATGTCTGAAATATGACAGATGAATTCTGGCCATTCTGGCTTCCAAGGACCACTCTGGCTGTCCTTCATACAACACAGATCTGTTTGTTTTTGGCAAACCATGTTTCAATATTTTCTCCCAACATCTTAACTCAAATGCATCAATTCTTCTATGGTCTTCCTTATTCGCTGTCCAGCTTTCACATGCATATGAGGTGATTGAAAATACCATGGCTTGGGTCAGGCACACCTTAGTCCTCAAGCTGACATCTTTACTCTTCAACACTTTAAAAAGGTCTTGCACAGCACATTTGCCTAATACAACATGCTGTTTGATTTCTTGGCTGCTGCTTCCATGAGTGTTGATGATTGATACAACAAAAAGGACGTGTTTGACAACATCAACATTTTCTCCATTGATAAGAATGTTGTTTATTGGTCCAGTGGTGAGGAGTTTTTTCTTTACATTGAGATACAATCCATACTGAAGACTGTGCTGTTTGATCTTCATCAGTAAATATTTTAAGTCCTCCTCACTTTCAGCAAGCAAGGTTGTATCATCTGCTTATCTCAGGTTGTTAATGAGTCTTTCTCCAATCCTGATACCATATTTTTCTTCATATAACCCAGATTCTCAGATTATTTGCTCAGCATACAGTTTGAATCAATGTGGAGAAAGAATTCAACCCTGTCTCACACCTTTCTTAATTTGAAACCATTCAGTGTTCCCATGTTCTGTTCGAACAACTGCCTCTTGGTCCATGTACTGATTCCGCATGAGCACAATTAAGTGTTCAGGAATACTCATACTTTGCAATGTTGCCATAGCTTGTCATGATTCACACAGTTGAAGGCCTTTGTGTAGTCATTAAATCACAGGTAAACATTTTTCTGATGTTTTCTGCTTTTAGCCAAGATCCATTTGACATCAGCAATGATATCCTTCGTTCCACATCCTCTTCTGTATCCATTTTGAACCTCTGAAAGTTCTCTGTCAGTGTATGCTTGCAACCTTTTCTGTATTACTTTTAGTAAGCGTTTACTCACATGGGATATCAAAGAGATTGTGCAGTAATTTCCTCATTTTGTTGGGTCACCTGTCTTTGGAATGGGCACAAATATAGATCTCTTCAAATCAGTTGGCCAAATAGTTGTCTTCCAAATTTCTTGGCATAGATGAGCGAGTACCTCCAGTGCCACATCACTTTCTTGAAAGATTTTAATTAGAATTCCATAAATTCCTGGTGCCTTGTTCTTTGGCAATTCCTTCAATGCACCTTGGACTTCTTCCTTAGTAGTAAATTATTCATTTAACAGAGCAACAAGGAATCACTTACAAACAGGCAGTTCCTGGATTATGACCAAGTTCTGTTCCTAAGCCTATCTTGAAGTTGAATTGATACATAAGGTACAGCAGTTAGTTAGTTATGGTGGCTATCTAATGAAAGTCAAATGGAAAGTTAAGTGTACCTTCCTATGCATGGTGGTGGTGGTATGCGGTGGAGTTGGTTCCAACTCATAGCAACCCTGTATAGAGTTTCTGAGGTTGTAAATCTTTATGGGATCTGAAAGCCTCATTTTTCTCCCATGGAGCAGCTGGTAGTTTCAAACTGCCAAACTTGAGGTTAGTAGCCCAATTCGTAACCATTACACTATAAGAGCTCCTTTTTCTATGCAGGTTGTTGTTGTTGTCAAGTGCCATCGAGTCGATACCAATCCATAGCGACCCTGTATAGGATTTACGAGGAGAAACTGATGAGTTTGAACCACTGACCTTGCAGTTCAAATGGCTTTACAGTCTGGCACATTAACCCACAGTGCCAGAGCAGGACTCCTTTCTATGCATTTGTTGTTGTTGTCAGGTGCCATTGAGTTGGAACAGACTCATAGCAACCCCATGCACAGCAAAATGAAACAATGTCTGATCCTGGGCCAACCTCACTACTGCTGTCACATTCGATCGAGTCCATCAATGATGCCACCTGGCAGTTCATTTCGTTAGGGGTCTTCTTCTTTTTCTCTGACCCTCCACCTTACCCAGCATGACATCCTTCTCCAGCGACTGTTCCCTCCGAACAATATGTCCAAAGTATGAGAGACGAAGCTTAGCCATCTTGGTCTCCAAGGAGCACTCT